>NC_084971.1:29395154-29695154 GCF_963691925.1 Scomber scombrus
TGCCATATTTAATATGCTAATGTGTGATTAATGTGTGTTCCTGTGTTGATGCCTTTGTTAAGTGATGCTAATTACAGTAGCAAACTTAACATAGCATTAGCATTAGAGTTCTTATTTTGTACTTCAGTTTTTGTTGTTGTCCTTTCTTTTTTGTATTTTTTAGTTAAAGACCATGTAAAGTGAATTCAGACATTTAACACATTAAATAGGTCATGTATTTATAAAAAAGGTGTAAAAAGCATTTCAACCATTTAGATTTGCATTGTGTAGCTAGGCTTCACAAACTGTGTTTCAAAATTTCTGTGTTCAGGATTTAGTGGGCAGGTCTGAAAATCACAGCCGCGTTGGCATAAACCCGCCCCTGCTGCTGTAGTGTTATGAATGCATTCAGCGCACACTTCTACTACTACAGTCTACAGTTAGCCAGTTAGCTGAGTTAGCTGCCGAGTTAGCCGCTGAGTTAGCAGCAGAAAGCTCTCAGACGTAGCGTCCATGTTTCTGATAGAGGTGTTGACTTTGATTGACAGGTGACACTTGGTAGGGGGCGGGGTTTCAGCGAACTCGGCGGGCACTCCCACAGCGTTTGGGAGCAGAGAAAGAGGCTGATTTTTACACAACTTTGAAGCCTAATTTCATGTATTTGCCGATTTTTTTAATCATTCAAATTTGGCAGGGTGGTTAACAACACAGTTTTCTGTGGTATGTCAAACTCAGAACACATATTTATTCTTACTTTACACGGACTTTAAGGGCATAAATTGAATTGAATTGAATTGAAACTGTCACAATATCGACTGAAGTAATGTTAGTGTCTTACTGTGCGTTCAGACTAAAAGCGTACAAAGCGTGCAAAGCGTGCAAAGCATGCGGAAGTCATTCACTTTATATTGGGAGCCAGGCGGAAAAGGCGGAGAAAGCAGGAAAAAGTGGAGCGGAGCGGATTGAGCAAAAAAGGTGTAAAAAAAAGTTTAAAATGTTTTAACTTTTTATGACGCGCCAGATCGCACAAAGCGGATAGCCATGCAATAACCAATAGGAATGTCTAAATCTGCTGACGTCCCTTGGTCAAGTGGGTCCCAGCGAAACAACCCACATAACTTGGGTTCCTATCAAATGTGTAATATGTTTGTAATAAAGGAGAGAACATATTGCATGCTTGCTTTGCCCGCCATAAAAGTTGCCGCCTGTTTCGTTCATTCATTAGTCCTTGCATATGGCGTACACTTTGAATATTGTAATGTAATGCATAATATTTAGTATGTTGCGACAGCTTGAAGCTTAACTTTTTTAATGAAGTTGTAGTAGGTTTCGCTTCGCTGACGGTCCGCAATGCCGACAGCCCTATCTGTGTGGTGCCACTGCATGCACGGTGACCTGAAGGGAGGAGACATCAAAATATGCAGCACAGACTGAGTTTATGGTGTTTTTGTGGAGAATGGGTCTCAGAACTACGTCTGCTTCTGGAGGAAAGACACTCCATAGCCACTTGCTGTGCTACAGCAGTTGTTGCACGGCGGGCTTTTTACGCGAGTGACGTGCGGCCCCTTTAAACTGAGAAACAAGAACGAAAGGCCGACAAAGGCGACAAAAACTACATTAGCGGGGCTTTTGACGCTTTTTGTCTGAACGTACAGTTAGGATGTTTTTTTCTGGAAGCAAAATGTTTCTGATACAACTTGCTACGTTTTCAGTAAGGTACAATTGTATAAAACACATCTATGAAAAGGAGATTTGACTAACAATGAAATGGTAAATAATAAATAATTACAGGTATAATTTAAAGATGAAAATGGAATGTGATTTTTTGTTGTTGTTGTTGTTGTTTACTTCTATCTATCATTACAACTAAAACATTTCGTTTTACTTTCTTTTTTTCTGTACAAAGCTTTAAAGAATATTTAAAACTTTCAAGTGGTTTCTGTCTGTCATCATTTTCTTAAAGAGCCTTTCAGATAAAATTGTGTTTTGCGTTGTGGTGGTGGGATGACCCTTGTCTCTGTAATGGATTGTACCTTTAAATAAAGTCCTGTTATATTACACTCTGTGCTTTGCATCAGTTAATGGTCACGCATAAATGAATTAAGAAAACAGGGATCTAATATTATCCATGCTGAGTTAAATAACATACAAGCTGATTTTAAAAGCAAGTGCACAACAATATATATATATACATTGTTGTGCACTTGCTTTCTGCAATATATATGTATATATATATATATATATATATATATATATATATATATATATATATATATATATATATATATGTATTGCTGATTTTTTTTATGCTACTTCAGGGACCTTCTGATATGGCCTTAAGGAATATGTCTGTACATTGTCTTTGTAGTTATTTGGGTAAAAAAGAGAGAAAAATGATGAGGGATGTTATAGTTTTTATCACAACTAATTTGAACTGGGTTCAAAAACGTGTCACACAACACAATGGAGAGGGGGAGGATGACAGTGAGCTGACGTGACCACAGTCACGGTGTGTGCTGAGTTTAGTTTGACTTGGTTGAAACCACTTCCTTCTACCTTTCCCCTATTTTCACATACTGAAGAAGGGAGAACTCTACACTCTATTTCATTGGTTTATATACAAACACAATAAACTTGATAAGGTCATAAGATGTTACATAACTTGTCTTTGAATAGGTGATATACTGTCAGTTGTTACCCTGTGTTAGATTTCAGTCTCTTCAATGTTTCCCACATCTGCAATATGGGACATTTTATACTGTCTATGATGTTATAGAGCTGCAGTAATGTCCAGTTTAGGCCAGGCACACAGCAGACAACTAGGCTACGCCCAAAAGAGCACATCGACAACATGCATTTCTGCTTTCAGATGGTTGAAACAACTATATTTGACTGCTCTCCTGGGACACTCTGTTGACTATGAAACATGTTTGCTTTAAAATTGTCACTGTTAATGTCAGATATAAAACCTAATCATTTGCTCTTTGCAAACCATATCTATGTGGTCTTTGTCAGTAAAAATGTTAAAACAGAAAACATACAGTAAAATAAAAAACTGAAGTGAAGCAGCAGAGTCATGGTCAGTTGACCTGTGGTAGATGGTGTTGATCATTTTACACCAGGCTCTCGCTATGTCAACTGCACAGCCATCAGTCAAACTGCCTTTGACTCCTTTGCTCTCTTATTCTCTTTATCTTTTGCTTTCACATTCCTTTTTGTTCTTACAGCTCCATCTTTGTAGCCTGCTCTCATAATTTTCTTGTGCTTTCAGTTGTCCATCAGTACTTTTTGCCAGAGACTGGAGGACTTCTCTCTTCTCGTACAGGTACATTTGGGTTTCCCACAGCATGTCCACCAAGACTGCGTCACTCACTTCATCCAACATCACCTCCTGAGACAGCTGGGGGCTCAATCTGTACAAAAGGCAATAAAGAAACAGTACGTTAGAGATAAAAGACCAACTATTAATACCATTTATGCCCACTTGACAAACACAAACCCAAGCAAAGTAGATAGGTAACATATCAGGCTGTAACAATGTTGCTCACTCTAGCTGAGCTAAGACTTTGCATGCACGTGTTATACTGTCTATGATGTTATAAAGCTGCAGTAATGTCCAGTTTAGGCCAGGAATACAGTAGACAACTAGGCTATGTCAGAAACAGCACATCAACTGCTCTCCTGGGACGCTCTTTTGACTATCAAACATGTTTGCTTTTAATTGCTCCTCCTTATTGTCTGTCCTTAATAACCTTTTTATGATGAAGATTTGATGCAGTTTGCCTCTGCTGCATGTTGCGTGATAAGCCAATACATTACATAAAAATGAGAAACAATGACACCTTAAAGTAAATATAAAGATTCAAATATGACATCCAATAACTAAACAACTGCTGAACTGCATAGATTGTTTATCTGTGGTTTCATTTTACTGAGAATTATAATGAGGAAGGAGGTTCATTTTTTGTATCAGAGCTACATGCAGCATGTTTCCCAGCAGCCAAAAAGGCTCTTAAGATGTTTACTTCATCTGTCTATTTCCTTCATCTTCTACAACATATTATACTATCATTAGTTTTTTTCTGCATGCTCTGCAGTGTCTTAAGTAATCATGAATATCTGTATTTTCCACTACAAAAAACAATGACAGACAGCTTCACATTTCTCTGTTCTCACTAAAGCAACTTTTACAACTTGCAAACACAAATATAAAGTAGTTTAACACTATGATATCTGTCATGAAGAGCCAATACACTATAAAAGCTGAAAATAGCAATGAAAATTGTGATGAGATACAGAGGAAGAGAACTGATGACACCCCCAAGTTAGTGTGTCTAAGGTTTCCTGTTAAGCAGTGACGACAATACACTAATGATAGATTCTTTATTTGAAGTTTCATTGGGTTACAATCAGGAAGGAAGTTAATTTGACAGAGCTGCATGCTGGGCGTCTACCACCGCTCTCACAGTGACCAACAGTCTATTCTGTCCTCTTAAGCCATTACTCTGCATAATTTTTAAGTTGTATGAGCTTTCATAATCACAGCAGGTGTGGACAGGTCATTAAAAAATAATATAATCAACTTTCTGTTTTGAAGTGGAGAGACTACAGCAGCCATGTTGTTGACAGAAGCTGGCTGTGTGTTTATGGGTTTCATTCTGTGCATCTCAGGTATGAATTATTGTTTATTCTCTTTTTATATAATGACTGTAAACATGATATATACAATATGAGATTATTAACTGTAATCTGTAAAAAAATAAATTTTGCTTGATTATAGGACTTAAAATGTGTACAGTTTGAATATTATACAACAAATGTTCTTCGTTTACAATATATCAATCTGACAATATTCAGTGATTAGTATTAGAAGAATATTATAATTATATTTTAATTATTTTAAATTGATCAAGATGTTTCGTTTGTTTCTGTTAAAGGGGTTGAGGGACAAGCAAACAGCATCTGTGCCTTAAAAGGTTCATCAGTGGATCTGCCCTGCTCAGCTCAACATCACACTTCAAGCATGACATGGTTCACTGTACACTGGGAGGGATCCAAGTTGGTTCTCAATGAGCTCTCTACAGATGGAAATCATGTAAAGTACAAAATGTCTGAAAAGACTCATCCAACTCTAACAATCAAAGATCTGACAGAGAGTGATGCAAAGTTTTACTGCTGTTCGAAGAGTGCAGGATACACACAAGACTGCTGGAAAAGTGGAATCTACCTCCATGTTACAGGTACAGTGTTTGTCACTAATGTGTTACTTTAAGAATGAAATCAGTATATGAACTCTCACGTTATTCACCATCATCTCAGACCTGCAGGTGAAGGTGATTCCTGCCACAGAGGGACAGACAGTATCACTGATTTGTAGCTCCAGCTGTCCTCTGACTGAAAACCCTGCAGCCTACATCTGGTACAAGAACAGAGAGTTTCTCTATCAGGACTGGTCTCCCTGGTACCAACAGCTGGTCAGCAGTGAGGAAGCAGTCAGATACTCCTGTGCTGTCAAAGGCTACGAGCATCTCAGAGCTCCTGAAGTCTCAGTGGGTGAGTGACAACATTTGGCTCCTCGTCATGTTACAAAACCTCTAGTTAAACACTTCCAAGAATATTTCTACTATTTAAGCTATTTAAATTACAATGTCTATGAAATACTATAACTAAGTGTTCACCAGTTAAATTATTAAATACTATTTGTTTTTGTTCAGATTCTGTCACATCGACCTGCTTTACTGTGACCTACGCTAAAGGAAGAATGTGCTCTGAAAAGCAGACATCAGTGGATGAGTCCTGCTCCATCACATATCCCAGAGGTTAACTTTCTATAAATAACATTTAAAAAAATAGCTTTTACACAAACACCACTCCCACCACCCGAACAAAATAATATTTTAATAACAGACATCTAATTGACCTATCATTTATTTTCATATCAATATGTATATTTTCAAGTCTTTAGTTTCACTGTGTTACCGAAAATACTTACTACAATTCAACACATTATTCTTTTCTGGAGTAACGCTTTAATTATTTTTGCAATCAATACACCATTTTTAATTGAATTCAACATGGCACATACATATAAACTGTTAATAATGTGTTTAACATCTCCCAACAGAAGTAGGCCTTCAAAGGACTCCTGCAGAGAAGGACCATGTTACACTGACCTGTAACACCAGCTGTCCGCTGGCTGACAAACAAACTGCCTACAGGTGGTACAAGAAAAGAAACTTAATGAAAGATGAGAAGAAACAACAGCTTTCAGTTCCCAGCTCCTCTCTTGATATCTTCTCCTGTGCTCTCAAAGATCACGAAGATCTGCACTCTGCTGAAGTCTGTGAGTATAAACCAACTTACAGTCTGTTATAACTTACACAAACATGACAGTTTGCATTATTAATGGGCAATATAAAATATGATGACAGAAATTCATTACAATATGAATTTTTTTTCTTCTCCTTTATGTAATAAACATCACTCTTGAAATTGTGTAATGTTTTATTTTTATTTTCTGTCAGAGGTTTTAATTCAATCCGATTTACATTTTTAGGCTGTACATTATAGAGTTAATAATCAATTATCTGAATTATCATTTAGTCATGAGTTTACATTTTTCTTTATACAGTCAGAGGTTTTGATTTAACCATATTTTTGTTTTTAGGCTGTACTTTATAGTGTTAATAATTTATAATCTGAATTATGATTTAGTCAGTGATGGAGGTGATCTGCTGGTAACCAGTGTGTGTTATTAAAGGTGACATTAACTGCTGATTGGAGTTTGAGTTGATATGAATCAATTTTGATGCTGTAAATCACAGCCTGTATTAATAGTAATATTAATTACACATTAAATTTACAGAAATAATTAACTATTTCATTTTAGAGATTTTGCCATAAAGAAAAGATAAATTCAAGTTTCAGTATAAATCCAAACAGTGTTTTACATTTGTTGGCTAGAGTCATATAAAGTATTTAAAGAGATTTTGCCAAGAGGAAAATGTTAACTCAAACTTCAGTGTAAATCTTTAGCTGCTTTCACATTGTGTGATATTTCTTGATGAAGAATTTGCAGAAAACATCATTTATTAAAAAATATACCTGAACTTCCACCACTGATTGTTTACGTATTAGACAAGGCTACTTTCACAGTTATTTAGGGTGACCTTTCTCTAAATATGATAACATCAGCCAGGATTATTTCCCCCTAATTTTTTCTCATTTCTCTTTAGGGATGAAAAAAACATTTTTAACTTCATTTTATCTTTCACCAAATGATATGACATTACATTATAATATCATAAATCAACTGATTTACAACCAAAAAAGTTACTGCAGTTTTAGTGGTGAAGTATTGGATGATGCACTCGTGTCCACTGTGCCATTAAATCTACTCATATTATATAAGAAAACAGCTTTTGAATAGCTGTCTTTCATTTATATTTCAGGCATTCATGATAAGAGCTGCTGGAGTGTAAATTATATCAGAAGGAGAATCTGCGCCCTGGAAGGCTCTTCAGTGGACATTTCAAGTGAATATTTGTATCCTGTCAACAAGAAGCCCAGCTCTAAAGTTTGGTATAAAATAAAGAGAAGTGGTAAAGAGGAAGCTGTCAATTCAACTGAGGATGCAGTTCATGTGCAGTATGTTGACGTGACGAACAACCAGCACATCCTGAGAATCAACAACCTGAAGAAGACTGACTCAGCAGAATACACATTCAGACTCCAAACAGATGATGGAGTATGGAAGACTAGTCGACTTGGAGTGACTCTGATTGTCTCAGGTAATTTCTGTCTGTGTACTTTTCAATAGAGACTTGCTGCTTCCTCACCATGTACTGACAGCAGTCAGCAGACTTTACTCATTAATGACTGTACAAGAGATCAAAGGCTGGTTCATGTTTAATATGATAACAGCTGCAAAATAGTAGACAGTCAGAATAATGTAACTGTAGTTTAATTAAGGACACACAATAAGCTGTATGCCGACCAGTGATTTCTTAGATGTCTCACAATAAATACATCTTTAATATGGTATCCATGCTTTCCATTGTTTAATTAAAACATGATGCATAATTAAAATGTGTTAAATAATTGTGAATGTTGTATCTGCATTAACAAAGAGCAATAAAAACTTAAACTTAAAATAAACGTGCAAGTTAACAAAAAACTAGAAAAAAAACATGCTCACCACTTTGACACTCGGAAATATGTTTCAAATAGAACTGGACTGGGTGTCCAAAAAAGAGTAGACAAAATTTACATACGTGTCAAAGAGATCTTCATCTGTTTGTGTTTTCATATCTTGCATTGAGCTCTATCAGCCACCATAGTTAGAGAGGAGGTCAGAATGGATGGATGGACGTACAAAGGCTGTGACTCTGACTCAGGAGTCTTCATGTCCCATCTTCTACAAAACACTGTTTGTTTTAGAATCATGATGTTGATTTTACTTTAGTTTTAGTTGCATAAAGTTGTCCATCACATACACTCATTTTTATTCTTGAACAGTCATCTGTATTGTTTTGAAAGACAGTGACAAACGTAGTTTCAGTATGAGGACTTTTGAGATGATTTGTCTCTTTTACTTTTACTGTCCAATCTAATCATCTTTCAGGTTTGGAAGTTAAGTTTCATCCTGCTGTGGTGACAGAGGGCCAGAGAGTCACACTGACCTGCAGTACCAGCTGTCCTCTGACTGACAACACAAACTACATTTGGTACCTGAACAGTCGACGTCTGACGGAGCCAGAGAGCCAAAACAAACACCTGCTTCTAGACCCAGTCACCATTCAACATGCAAGAAGCTACTCCTGTGCTGTCAAAACCCACCAAAACATCATCTCTGGTGAAAAGACTCTAACTGTCCAAAGTATTACAGGAACATCAACAGCAACAGCTGTTCGAGTTGTTGTTGTTGCTCTCCTGGTTATAATGCCACTCGCTGTCTTCTTCTGGATTAGGTGAGAAACACTGAGCTTTGTTTCAGAGTCACGATATTTACACACTAACCTGACATCATCTATTTGTTTTTATATCTCATTTCACTAAGCAGGAGAAAGAGGTCCTCCAGACATTCTCCTAAACCTGAAACATCAGACAATATGGAGGTAAATAAAATGATTTAAACAATTCTGCTACATTACAAAACATTATTGCCCAAAACTCTTTTTAAATGCTTTTCTCGCAGGTTGTTATTTCTTTGCTAAACCATTTTACTATTGTTATTATCGTAACCATTATCATCAATTTATTAAATTTTCAGTGTTGATTATTCTCTTGGAGAAAACCTGAATGTGGAAAATTATTTTTTATTATTTATTATTATTATCTGCTGTTACACTCACTTAATATAACTTCCAAAACCCCTTTGTTATACTTTAAATTTCTTCCTATTGCTTTGTTTTGGAGCATCAGACAAAACTTTAACCTTTGTGTCGTCCTCCCGGGTCAGTCTGTTTTGACTGTTCTTTTTTTCCTCCCTTCCTCTTTTCCTTTCTCCCTCCTCCCTTCCTTCCTTCCTTCCTTCCTTCCTTCCTTCCTTCCTTCCTCACTCCTTCTCTCTTTCTTCCCTTCCTTCTTTCCTTCCTCCATCCCCCTTTCTTCCTTCCTTCTGTCCTTCCTTCCTCCCTCCCTCCTTCTCTCATTCCCTCCTTCCTCCGTTCCTTCCTTCTTCCCTCTCTCCCTCTTTCCTTCCTACTTTCCTCTCTTCTTTTCTTTCCTCTGTCCTTCTTTCCTTCCTTCCTCCCTTCCTCTTTTCATTTCTGACTACCTTCCTTTTGTTCTCCCTCCGTCCTACCTTCCTTCCTTCTTTCCTCCGTCCTTCCTTCCGTCTTTTCTTTCCTCCCTTCATTTTTTCCTTTCCTCCCTTCCTCCCTCCTCCCTTCCTCCCTTCCATCTGTCCTTCCTCCCTCCCTCCCTCCCTCCTTTCCTTCCTTCTTCCTCCCTTCCTTCCTTCTTCCTCCCTTTCTTCTTTGACTCGAGGACAACAGGAGGGTTAAATACAACATATTGTATACTGATATTATTTATTTTGCTCCTTCATCAGCTAAACCCTGGTACTGTGTATGAAAACATCTCAACTCAAGGCTCAAAGCCGACTGATCATCACTATGGCAGACTTGACTTCTCTAACACCCAGAGAGATCTCTACTCCACCATCAGCCCCGAGAACAGGAGCAAGACCCCCGTTCTGCTGTCAATTTAAGATCCAACACAGTAAGCATCTCTTCATTACAACTCATTATATTTTAATGAAATAAGAGTTATGGAGCTTAATGAAGCACTGCCTTAGTTTTGATTGAATCACCTCATCAGTCACACACCAATCACAGCCATTCTCACAAGGCGGCTCTTTTAAATATGAGTCCCACCGATTATGATCTTACTACACCCTTGCTGCTGCTGCTGCTGCTGGTAAAGCTTGTTTCCAGGTATGAAAACTAAAAACTCCTACTGTGTTATTTCATTGCTTATCATCTCTGCGCTCGTCATGTCACTTCTTGAGCTGGATGATGGATCTGTTATGGATGAAGATGTGTCTTTGAAACCCAAAGATGAGAAGGATCAGAAGAAAGGTCAGAAGACAGCCGTACTGTCCATTGTAGCTCCCGTCTGGCAAGAAAAAAAACCCTTTTCGTCAAACCTCCAGGACCAAGAACAGTCTGCTCTTCCTGTCGTTACTTCCTACATTCCCAAAAAATTGCACATCAAAAAAGAAGAACTGCCCTCACGCTAATGTGAATGTTAGGTTACGGTACATACACGCTGTTATAATAAAACTGCGCCGCTGACTAAATTCAACAATCCTCAATATTTCATCAGTTGCAGGTCCAGGTCCGGATAAGACAGTGTCAGGGTCCAGATCTGGGCAGGGGTTCGCTTATTAGTAACCTCTACTTTAGATGAAGGATGTAGATCTGATATACCATTTTGGTCATTGCTGTACAACAATTGGAATGGACAATCTTTTGCATAACACCATGTAGAAATATGTCACTCTTACTAAATTTTACAGATGTGGCTCCTTCCAGTGGTTTTGGGGGTTCTATAATGATCTGTGGTTTGCTGATGTTTGGCCTATAATTTGAGCTTTTATTCTTCACTGCTTTAAGCCCCATGAAATTCAACCCTCTTCCATCAAAACATTGTAGCAGGTATTCAGTTTCATTTAAGATCTGTGCAGATCCTTCAGCACGTAGCCTGCTTGGAAATCCTCATTACCTCTAGTGCACAAACTGGTGTCTCACTTGAGGCGGGGGTGTTTTGGTTCTCATGTAGATTTTATTAAAAGCATTTTTCTCACTGCATTTTATGGTTTCATCAGGTGTGGTGAATATACAACTAGCTCAGACTCTTTTGACCTACAGCACAATCTCACCATTTCTGATTTAACTATAGACACTCACATGTTCACCATCCACCTTTTCCTCCTCTGTCAGAGGAAATCTATGTCAAGGTCTTGGTTTAATGCACGCCTCCATCTCCTCTGCAAACAATGTGGCCTCCCCTCTGAACTGAATACCTTTCACTCCTTCCGCATTGGTGCAATTATCTCTACAGCTGCCTGGGTTCCTGCATCACTCTAAAAGCCAGGGGTCGCTGATCTTCAGGCGCCTAGGAACATTACGTTGCCTGGGAGTGAATGAAATTATTGAAGCTCAACAGGCAATGAGTGCAAAGACTGAAGGACTCTATCATCATTTTGTAAATATAAATGCTGCATTTAAAATGGTTGGCTGGGGTTTATTGCTAATATATGTAATATGACCTCTCCTGGGTTGCATGCTTGCATCCCTTTAAGAAGCAGTTTGTGCAGCTGAGGTCCGCAGCATGCTTACTGCTACACATAGATTTATATATTGTCTGGCTGATGCTTAGCATTATCCAGGCTTGGCGTTGGGTTCCATGTTTGTTTTAGGGGTTTTGCATCGTGATCCCTGTTTTTAGCTCAGCATGCTGCTGGCTAATCCAGGGAGCATCTTTAGAGATAAATGACCGAATTACAGGTTAATCTATGTGATATTTCAGAATTTATTTGTATTATTTTGATAAAACTTGTGTATTAGCTTATTTCACCGTGATGTTTACAATAATAATAATTGAAAATACCACTGATCAGATTTCCATGAAACTTGCTTACAAGGTTACCAGAATGTAGTTAGATTGTGAGCTGTATGATACAATTGTGTCTGAGAAAAACTGTTTTGTATATTTTTAAATAGCCCACTTTGAAACATAATTAACATACATTTTAATCATATATTATGAGTATATAATACATCAGTTTTGTAAAGTTATAAAAATATTTCAGTCAGTTCAGTTCAGTAAAACATTATCAGAGTGTTTGAAAGCTCCAGTAGAGGCAGATGAAGCAGCATCTCAAGGGAGGACTGAACAGACTGATCTAACTGTACATAATTTTGTTTGTTTTGCTTTATTGTTTTTTATTTCTGGTGAGCTTCATGTTGTATTACTTTCTGGTTGATTTACAGCTGTATCTAAAAAAAGAGGCATGTTCCACGCAGTGTATGATATGATTATAAATACTATGTGTGTAACTTCCTCTTTGCATTTTTTTAAACTATGAACTACACACAGCCTTACATCTCTCTGTCCTACACTTGCAACTTAATAATCTTTTTATGATCAAAATTTGATGCAGTTTAAATCTGCTGCATGTTGTATGATAAGCCACGTAACATAAAAATGAGAAACAATGACACAATAACACTCCATGTTAAAATATAGCACCAAATTACTAAACAACTGCTGCACTACATTGATTGTTTATCTGTGGTTTCATTTTACTGAGAATTATAATGAGGAAGAAGGTTCATTTTTGATATCAGAGCTACATGCAGCATGTCTGCCAGCCGTCCTCACACTGACCAACAGTTCATTCTGGCTTCAATCATTAGTCTGTAAACCTGCTCTGAAATTACACTTTTCAGTTTAAATCATTTTATGAGCTTTAATGAGGTCAGCAATTATGATATAGCATTATACAATCAATTTATAGACCCAGTATGGGTGCCAGCATTAATCATGTTTTTTAGTTTTTTTACCTATACTTTTTCAACTTAGACGAGTAAAAATGTTGCACACTTGAATAAGATACTCTCAGGCGGTGAGTTCTGGTCCTCTGAAATGAGGCCAACGCGGAAGTAACTTGAAACTGCATTCTATCAAAAGGCCACCAGTGGGCGACCGTTTTGGTGTCAAAAGGACTTCCGTCTCTATACAAGTCAATGGAGAATTCACCAACTTCTCACTTGATTTTTAACCTCAGTAAATGTTTTCAAAATGTGTTTATGGTCTCAATCGCTAGTTTAAAGCCTTCTTCAATGCAGTATGATGTTCATTTGTTAAATTTTGGCCCTGATTTTATATTGGACGATAAAGCAGGGTATGTATTAGGGCGTGGCTACGTCGTGATTGACAGGTTGATTGGTTCACAGGTTCAGGATGGCGCCTCATGCCCCTTCTGATGCCCATATAAGTAGAATCCGTGTCTTTATTTTTCCCGGAATGCACAGGAAATTTTCAAGATGGCGCTGCCCAGATCCGAAACTATTGGCTTCCAAGCAGCATTCCACAAACCAATGGGTGACGTCACGGATGTTACGTCCATTCCTTATATACAGTCTATGGATACTCTGCACTTCCGACTTGTGTTTTGTCTTTACTGGGTTCTCCACAAAATACACACTGACATAGCAACACATTGTTTCATTGCAGCACTTCAAACAATGTAGTATAGCTGTTTCCAAACTCTATTAATATGTTCCGAAAAAATACTTTAACAATACACAACTGTGGCATAAAAATACATTAAATAAGAAAATATTGTGGCTCTGTTATATGTTGCTACACTGTTTACAGCTATAGGGCAAAATCAGGCAACATTATACATGTACCACTATGGGATCATATTAACACTGATAAATGTTAGCTTAGCATGATACAGCATAACAGCTGCAACTCATCTTCTACTCAAACATAGTAAATAGAGAACGGCCAACTTACCCTTATCCATTGTGACCCTCTGCGCTCTGAACTCACTGACATGACTCATATACTGCCTGCTTATCTGTAAATACATTGTTAGCAACAGATTTCTGTCCATGTTTCATCTCAGCACTGCACAACAATATACCTCCATCTTGTGGACAAACTCAGTTACTACATCAACAATGTACAATGCCTGTGTAATCTAGTTGGAGCACAATAACTACTTATAAATCAAACAAATAACATCAACAGTGAATGTTAATCTGAACTATACCAAAAGTAGGATCTCAGACAATAAAATGAACAAATATATAGGGGGTGTGTCCTTGTTTTAAAGCCACTCTCCTCACAAAAATATCTTCTATGAAAAAGGTCCACTGATTAGAAGATGTAATTGGCAGTGTGTTGGATGTGTGTTTATTGGTTTCACCCTGTACATCTCAGTTATTGTATGAATGTTCAGCTCTCTCATTCACGAAATACTGTAAGAAATACACATAACATTTTTAATGTACAAGTTTAGGAGTTAATATTATGGACAAATTGTTTGCAGATTGCAGATTGATTTACAAAAAAACAGAAAAAGGAGATTTTTAAAAAGGCTCTCAAGGTTTTTATTTCATCTGCCTGAATGAGCTCATCTGATGTCTTTCGTCTACAACATATGATATTATCATTGGTTCTATTCTGAATGCTCTGCAGTGTCTTAAGTGATCATAAACGTCTTCAGATGTCTTTCGTCTACAACATATTATACTATCATTGGTTTTATTTTGCAAGTGATCATACACTTCTGCAGTTCCACCACAAAAAACACCCACAGACAGCTTCACATCTCTTTGTTCTCACTTGAGGAACTTTTGCAACTTTTCAGTGAAAACACTACTATGTTCGACTTAAACAGCCAACACTATAAAAAAACTCAATAACGCTCATAATTATGATGAGATACAGAGTTAGATAAATGATGACACCTACAAATTAAAGTCAAACGTTTCCTGTCAAACTGTGACAACAAATACTTCTTTATTTGAAGTTTTGCTGTTTTACAAACAGGAAGGAAGTGAAGTGCTGCATGCTTGGTGTCCGCCCACAATTCTCACAGTGACCAACAGTCTATTCTGTCCTCTTCAGTCTTTACTCTGTAAGAGGACTGCTGTTGATTTTGATTTTATTTATAGTTTTACTGTTTATGAGTTTTCAGAATCACTGCAGGTGTGGTCAAGTCATTTAAAAAATAATATAATCAACTTTCTGTTAAAAAGCGGAGAGACTACAGCAGCCATGTTGTTGACAGAAGCTGGCTGTGTGTTTATGGGTTTCATTCTGTGCATCTCAGGTATGAATTATTATTTATTCTCTTCTTATTTAATGACTGTAAACATGATATATACAATATGAGATTATTAACTGTAATCTGCTAAAAATGTTTTACTTGATTATAGGAGTTAAATTATGTATAACTTAAGGAAACCTGCAGTAACAAATGTCCTTCATTAACAATATGTAATTTTAAAAAAAATTCAGTAATTAGTTGAATATTATAATTATATTTTCATCATTTTAAATCAATCCAGATGTTGTTTTCTGTTAAAGGTGTTCAGGGACAAGCAAAGAGCATCTGTGCCTTAAAAGGTTCATCAGTGGATCTGCCCTGCTCAGCTCAACATCCCACTTCAAGCATGAAATGGTTCACTGTACACAGGGATGGATCCAAGACTGTTCTCAGTGAGCTCTCTGCAGATGGAAATCATGTAAAGTACAAAATGTCTGAAAAGACTCATCCAACTCTAAGAATCAAAGATCTGACAGAGAGTGATGCAATGTTTTACTGCTGTTCGAAGAGTGCAGGATACACACAAGTCTGCTCAAAAAGTGGAATCTTCCTCCATATTGCAGGTACAGTGTTTGTCAGTAATGTGTTACTTTAAGAATGAAATCAGTATATGAACTCTCACGTTATTCACCATCATCTCAGACCTGCAGGTGAAGGTGATTCCTGCCACAGAGGGACAGACAGTATCACTGATTTGTAGCTCCAGCTGTCCTCTGACTGAAAACCCTGCAGCCTACATCTGGTACAAGAACAGAGAGTTTCTCTATCAGGACTGGTCTCCCTGGTACCAACAGCTGGTCAGCAGTGAGGAAGCAGTCAGATACTCCTGTGCTGTCAAAGGCTACGAGCATCTCAGAGCTCCTGAAGTCTCAGTGGGTGAGTGACAACATTTGGCTCCTTATCATGTTACAAAACCTCTAGTTAAACACTATCAAGAATATTTTTACTGTTTAAGCTTTTAAATTACAATGTCTTTTAAATACTATAACTAAGTTTTCACCAGTTAAATTACTAAATACTATTTGTTTTTGTTCAGATTCTGTCACATCGACCTGCTTTACTGTGACCTACGCTAAAGGAAGAATGTGCTCTGAAAAGCAGACATCAGTGAATGAGTCCTGCTCCATCACATATCCCAGAGGTTAACTTTCTCTAAATGTCCACAAATATTTGCACAAACACCACTCCCACCCACACAACTGTAATACCTGTAAAATATAAACTTTAGAACAGACATCTAATTGACCAATCATTTATTTTTATATCAATATCCTGTCATATCTTTGCTGTCTTTCTTTCTTTTCTAAGTTTTACTGTTACTGACATGTTTATTACTTTTCTACACATTCTTCTTTTCCGCACTAACCTCGCTTCAGTATTTTTTAAAATCAATATATTGTTTTTATTTAATGCAAATAGTTTTTTTTAACATCTCAAAACAGAAGTAGGCTTTCAAAGGACTCCTGCAGAGAAGGACCACCTCAGACTGACCTGTAACACCAGCTGTCCACTGGCTGACAGACAAACTGCCTACAGGTGGTACAATAGCATAAATGTAATGACGAATGAGAAGAAACAGCAGCTTTCAGTTCCCAGCTCCTATCCTGATATCTTCTCCTGTGCTGTCAAAGATCACGAGGATCTGCACTCTGATGAAGTCTGTGAGTATAAACCAACTTACAGTCTGTTATAACTTACACAAACATGACAGTTTGCATGATTAATGGTCAATATGAAATATGATGACTTTAATAATGTTAAACATCAAACACCAAAGTAACAGAAATTCATTACAATATAACACATTTTCCTTTTCCTTCATGTAATGAAGTGTGTAATGTTTGTTTGTTTTTTACAGTCAGAGGTTTTCATTTTAGGCTGTACTTTATAGTGTTAATAATTTATTATCTGAATTATGATTTAATCAGTGATGGAGGTGATCAGCTGGTAATCAGTGTGTCTTATTAAAAGTGACATTAACTGCTGATTGGTGTTTGAGTTGATATGTAAGTCATAGTCTGTGTCATGAGAACATATAACAATAAAACACATTATACATTTGATAAACTTAAAAAAAACCTGAACTTTTTTATTTTAGAGATTGGGCCATAAAGCAAATTACATTAGATTGTTTGTATAGATCCAAACTATGTTTTACATTTTTTGACCACAGTCACATAAAGTATTTAAAGAGGCGCTTTAGCTGCTTTGGTATTCTGTGCTATTTCCTGAACACCTGAACTTCAACCACATATTATTTAAGGCTAGTTTAGCAGTTATTTAGGGAGATCCTACTTTAAGTCCTTAATCTATATTTCAGGTATTGATGGTGTGAGCTGCTGGAGTGTAAATTATATCAGAAGGAGAATCTGCGTCCTGGAAGGCTCTTCAGTGGACATTTCAAGTGAATATTTGCATTCTGACAATGAGAAGCCCAGCTCTAAAGTTTGGTATAAAATGAATAGAAGTGGTAAAAAGGAAGCTGTCGAGCCGACTGAGGATGCAGTTAATGTGCAGTATGATGACAACATGAACAACCAGCACATCCTGAGAATCAACAACCTGAAGAAGAATGACTCAGCAGAATACACATTCAGACTCCAAAAAGATGATGGAGGATGGAAGAGTAATCGACTTGGAGTGACTCTGATTGTCTCAGGTAATTTCCGTCTGTGTACTTTTCAATAGAGACTTTGCTGCTTCCTCACCATGTACTGACAGCAGTCAGCAGACTTTACTCATTAATGACTGAACAAGAGATCAAAGGCTGGTTCATGCTTAATATGAACACCTGAAATTCACAACAATACAGTGTAAAGATGTATCTGTGTTTTTACAAAGTCAGACCAGTGATTTCTTAGATGTCTCACAATAAATAATGCACACTATTATTCACTGTTTTAAGAACTTTAATAGATAAATCTTAATTTCACGAATGTGTCTCCATTAGGAACCTCCATGCTTTCCATGGTCAAATTAAAACATGATGCATAATTAAAATGTGTTAAATAATTGTGAATGTTGTATCTGCACTAACAAAGTATCAGGAGAGAATTCTCAACACTTAAAAACTTAAACTTAAAATAAACGTGTAAGTTAATAAAAAAAAACTAGAAAAATTAAACAGTATAAAGAAATATATTTCAAATATAGAAAATGCAAGCATTTCAAATCATACAGGACAAAATGGAAGTAACAAAAATAAAGAACTGTACTGGGGACATTTGCTTTTTGGTGTCCAAAAAACAGTTCACAATAATTGCAGTGGATTTCTCTATATGTCACATGTCAAAGAGATGAAGATTTTCATCTGTTTGTGTTTTCATAACTTGCATTGAGCTCTCTCAGCCACCATAGTTAGAGAGGAGGTCAGAATGAATGGATGGATGGACGTACAAAGACTGTGACTCTGACTCAGGAGTCTGTGTTTCATGTCCTATTATCATGTCTCAGTTGTTTTTAAAGACTGTAATAAACCTAGTTTGTCATTTCAGTATGAGGACTTTTGAGATGATTTGTCTCTTTTACATTTACTGTCCAATCTAATCATCTTTCAGGTTTGGAAGTTAAGTTGCATCCTGCTGTGGTGACAGAGGGCCAGAGAGTCACACTGACCTGCAGTACCAGCTGTCCTCTGACTGACAACACAAACTACATTTGGTACCTGAACAGTCGACGTCTGACGGAGCCAGAGAGCCAAAACAAACACCTGGTTCTAGACCCAGTCACCATTCAACATGCAGGAAGCTACTCCTGTGCTGTCAAAACCCACCAAAACATCATCTCTGGTGAAAAGACTCTAACTGTCCAAAGTATAACAGGAACATCAACAGCAGCAGCTGCAGGAGTTGTTGCTGCTCTCCTGGTTATAATGCCACTCGCTGTCTTCTTCTGGATTAGGTGAGAAACACTGAGCTTTGTTTCAGAGTCATGATATTTAAACACTAACCTGACATCATCTATTTGTTTTTATATTCTCATTTCACTAAACAGGAGAAAAAGGTCCTCCAGACATTCTCCTAGACCTGAAACATCAGACAATATGGAGGTAAATAAAATGATTTGAACAAATCTGCTACTTTACATAACATTACATAACATTATTGCATCTTTTTAAATGCTTTTCTTTGTTAAACCATTTTACTATTGTTATTATCATAACCATTATCACCATTATTTATTAACATTTTCAGTGTTGATAATTATCTTGGAGAAACCCTGAATGGGAAAAGTATATTTATTGTTATTAATTTACTTTATAATGAAACTGGAATATAAAGATACCGAATATGTTATTACAGTTACACTCACTTAATATAACATCCAAAACCCCTGTATTATACTTTGAATTGTTTCCTATTACTTTGTTTTGGAGCATCAGCCACAGCTTTAAATACAACATATTGTATACTGTATACTATTTATTTTGTTTCTTCATCAGCTAAACCCTGGTCCTGTGTATGAAAACATCTCAACTCAAAGCACAGAGCAGACTGATCATCACTATGGCAGACTTGACTTCTCTAACACCCAGAGAGATCTCTACTCCACCATCAGCCCCGAGAACAGGAGCAAGACCCCCGTTCTGCTGTCAACTTAAGATCCAACACAGTAAGCATCTCTTCATTACAACTAATCATATTTTAATGAAATAAGAGGTATGTAGCTTAATGAAGCATTGTGTTGGTTTTGATTGAAACACCTTATCAGTCACACACCAATCACAGCCATTCTCACGACAAGGCGGCTCTTTTAAATACGAGTCCCATTACTACACCATTGCTGCTGCTATTGATGGCAAAGCTAGTTTCCAGGTATGATAACTAAAAACTTCTACTGCGTTATTTCATTGCTTATCATCTCTGCTCTCGTCATGTCACTTCTTGAGCTGGATGACTGACCTGTTATGGATGAAGATGTGTCTTTGAAACCCAAAGATGAGAAGGATCAGAAGAAAGGTCAAAAGACAGCAGTACTGTCCATCGTAGCTCCCGTCTGGCAAGAAAAATCGACTCTCTACTGTAATGTCTCTGCTCTTTTGATGGGCAGCTATGAAGAGCTTTTTGAATTTCCGTTGCCAACCTCCAGGACCAGTATGCTCTTCCTGTTGTTAATTTCTACATTCCCAAAGAACTGCCCTCACACTGTTGTAAATGTTAGGTTGGGGCAAATACACCTGCCTCCACTGCTGCTAGAGTCTATGGTTTACTGATGTTTGGCCTATGATTTGAGCTTTTATTGTGCTGCTTCTTTAAGCCCCATAAAATGCAACCCTCCTCCATCAATGCATTGTAGCAGGTATTTATTTTCATTTAAGATCCGTGCTGATCCTTCAGCACGTAACCTGCTTGGAAATCATCATTACCTAAGGTGCACAAACTGGTGTCTCACTTAAGACGGGGTGTTTTCGTTCTTTTATTTAAAGCATTTTTCTCAATGCATTTCATGCTTTCATCAGGTGTTGTGAATATACAACTAGCTCAGACTCTTTTGACCTACAGCACAATCTCACCATTTCTGATTTAACTATAGACACTCACATTTTCACCATCCACCTTTTTAAACATTTAAAAATCAGACAGGAGGAGTAAAGGTTCGTCGATTATCTCTCAAAATAAAACTGCTTTTGTCCTCTATCTTCTATAACCTGGTACCTGAAGTGGCGTCCTCAGGCAAGTCAAGACGAACCCCTGTTCCTGACTGACAGAGGAAGGCTATGTCAAGGTCTTGGTTTACTACACGCCTCCATCTCCTCTGCAAACAATGTGGCCTCCCCTCTGAACTTAACACCTCTCACTCCTTCGACATCGGTGCAACTATCTCTGCATCTGCCTGTTTTCCCGCATCCACTCTAAAAGCCAGGGGTCGCTGGTCTCCAGGCACCTAGGAACATTACGTTGCCTGGGAGTGAATGAAATCATTGCAGCTCAACAAGCTATGAGTGCAAAGACTGAAGGACTCTGTCATCATTTTGTAAATATAAATGTTGTATTTAAAATGGTTGGCTGGGGTTCATTGCTAATATATGTAATATGACCTCTCCTGGGTTGCATGCTTGCATCCCTCTCGCTTCGTGCAGCTGAAGTCTGCAGCATGCTAACTGCTATACATTGATAATTTACACAACAGTAGGATGACCTCTTGCATGCTGTGTCCTAATTCTTCAATGAATTTCGGAGGTCTGCAGCATGCTAACTGCTACCCTTTGTTGCCAATGAGTAATTAGCATTAGAGTTCATAATTTGTACTTCAGTTTTTGTTGTTGTGCTTTCCTTTTTGTATTTTTTAGTTAAGGGCAGTTAAAGCTATACATACATTTTTTGGACATGAATTGAATTGAATTGAAATGGTCACATTGAGTGAATAGTAATGTTAGTGTCTTAGTGTGTTTTTTCTGGAGGGAAAATGTTTCTGATACAACTTGCTATGTTTTCAGTAAGGTACAATTGTATGAAAGTTGAAACACATCTGTATGAAAAGGACATTGGACTAATAATGAAATGGTTAATAATTATTAATAATTACAGGTTTAATTTGAAGATGAAAAAGAAATGTGATTTTTGTTGTTGTTTAATGCTATGTGACATTACAACTAAAACATTTAGTTTTACTTTATTTTTTCTGTATAAAGCTTTAAAGTATATTTAAAACCTGTCTGTCATCATTTTCTTAAAGAAACCTTTCAGATAAAATTGCGTTTTGCGTTGTGGCGATGGGATGACCCTTGTCTCTGTAATGGATTGTACCTTTAAATAACGTTATTTTATATTACACTCTGTGCTTTGAATCAGTTAATGCTTACACAGCAATTAAATTAGAAAACAGGGATCTAATCTTATCCATGCTGAGTTAAATAACACAATGCTGATTTTAAGAGCAAGTGCACAACAGAGAAACAAAACAGTCATGGACAGAACTGAAATCCATAATAATATATTTTATTACCATACCAGTATACACTTCAGTTATTAATCCATACAAAAAAACATAGGAAATTATTTGTAATCTCTAGTTTATGTTGTGCAAGAACCAGTGCAGTATTGTTTCTTTATCCTTCAAGTAAGTTGATAATTCAAGTCTAGAAGTCCAGTTGAAATGAGAACATGTTAAATATTTGTTCATAACACCTTTACGAAAGGTTGTAACAGTCTACAGGGTGCAAGCAAGTTATCAGTGTGTGTGAGGTTATGTTTTAAGTCTGTGTAAATAATCTATAAAAAGGCATGACGATGTGATATAGAGAAGATTAAAGAAAACAGGACCCATTTGGGCCATCCATCCATCCATCTTCTGCCGCTTATCCGGGGTCGGGTCGCGGGGGCAGCAGCCTTAGCAGGGAAACCCAGACTTCCCTCTCCCCAGCCACTTCGTCCAGCTCTTCCCGGGGGATCCCGAGGCGTTCCCAGTCCAGCTGAGAGACATAGTCTCTCCAGCGTGTCCTGGGTCTTCCCCGGGGTCTCCTACCGGTGGGATGTGCCCTGAACACCTCACCTGGGAGGCGTCCGTGAGGCATCCTAACTAGATGCCCGAGCCACCTCAACTGGCTCTTCTCAACGCGGAGGAGCAGCGGGTCTACTCCGAGCTCCTCCCGGATGACCGAGCTTCTCACCCTATCTCTAAGGGAGAGCCCAGCCACCCTACGGAGGAAGCTCATTTCAGCTGCTTGTACCCGCGATCTCGTTCTTTTGGTCACTACCCAAAGCTCATGACCATAGGTGAGGGTAGGAACGAAGATCGACTGGTAAAATGAAAGCTTCACCTTTCGGCTCAGCTCTCTCTTCACCACGACGGATCTGTGCAGAGTCCGCATTACTGCAGACGCCGCACTGATCCACCTGTCGATCTCCCGCTCCATCCTTCCCTCACTCGTCAACAAGATCCCGAGGTACTTGAACTCCTCCACTTGGGGCAGGATCTCATCCCCGACCCGGAGAGTGCACTCCACCCTTTTCCGGCTGAGGACCATGGACTCGGATTTGGAGGTGCTGATTCTCATCCCGGCCGCTTCACACTCGGCGGCGAACCGATCCAGTGAGAGTTGGAGATCACGGTCTGATGAAGCCAACAGGACCACACCATCTGCAAAAAGCAGTGACCCAATCCTGAGGTCACCAAACCGGAACCCCTCAACACCCTGGCTGCGCCTAGAAATCCTGTCCATAAAAATTATGAACAGGATCAGTGACAAAGGGCAGCCCTGGCGAAGCCCAACCCCCACCGGAAACGAGTCCGACTTACTACCAGCTATGCGGACCAAGCTCTGACACCGGTCGTGTCAGAGCGGACGGCCCGTATCAGGGGGTCCGATATGTTGCAGAGTCGTGTCAACCATGACAGCCCCACAACATCCAGGGCCTTGAGGAACTCCGGGTCCCCAGACCCTGCTTCCTTACCGGAAAGTGTGTTGGTGGGATTGAGGAGGTCTTCGAAGTATTCTCTCCAACGATCCACAACGTCCCGAGTCGAGGTCAGCAGCGCACTGTCTCCACCATACACAGTGTTGACGGTGCACTGCTTCCCCCTCCTGAGACGCCGGATGGTGGTCCAGAACCTCTTCGAAGCCGTCCGGAAGTCGTTCTCCATGGCATCACCGAACTCCTCCCATGTCCGGGTTTTTGCGTCAGCGACCGCCGCAGCCGCCCCCCCGCTTGGCCTGCCAGTACCTGCCTGCTGCCTCCGGAGTCCCACAGATTTGGGCCCCAGACACATAAGGCAGAACTGATTCCTCATCACCATCGTCCAAACTCGTTCTTGCAGATTTTGTGATGCTACTTCAGGGTCCTTCTGATATGGCCTTAAGGAATGGGTACATTGTCTTTGTAGCTACTTGGGTAAAAAAAGAAAGAGAAATTATTAACACAATAGAGAGGGGGAGGATGACAGTGAGCTGACGTGACCACAGTCACGGTGTGTGCTGAGTTTAGTTTGACTTGGTTGAAACCACTTCCTTCTACCTTTCCCCTATTTTCACATACTGAAGAAGGGAGAACTCTACACTCTATTTCATTGGTTTATATACAAACACAGTAAACTTGATAAAGTCAGTGATAAGGTCATAAGATGCTACATAACTTTGTCTTTGAATAGGCGATATACTGTCAGTTGTTACCCTGTGTTAGATTTCAGTCTCTTTAATGTTTCCCACATTTGCTATATGAGACATTTGAGTATAAATATGAAAGTCATTAAGCACACCAACACAGACATCGTAGTCTTGATTCAAACACATGGTTCACTAATCTGTCCTGTCTTTGACTCTCCTTTGCTCTCTTATTCTCTTTATCTTTTGCTTTCACATTCCTTTTTGTTCTTACAGCTCCATCTTTGTAGCCTGTTCTCATAATTTTCTTGTGCTTTCAGTTGTCCATCAGCACTTTTGCCAGAGGCTGGAGGATTTCTCTCTTCTCGTACAGGTACATTTGTGTGTAGATTGAAGGGGAAAAAAACAGAATTTATTCAATTTTGGAATAGGGCTGTAATATAACAATGCGGGGAAAGTGAAGGGGTGTGAATACTTTCCGGATGCACTGTATATATTATATATTGCAGACTTTCTGATCCTACTTCAGGGTCTTATGGCCTTAAGGAATATATTAGTACATTGTGTTTGTAGCTACTTGGGTAAAAAAAGAGAGAGAAATTATGAGGGATGTTATAGTTTTATCACAACTAACCAGAACTGGGTTCAAAAACTTGTCACACAACACAATGGAGGGGGAGAATGACAGTAAGCTGACGTGACCACAGTCACGGTGCGTTCTGAGTTTAGTTTGACTTGGTTGAAACCACTTCCTTCTACCTTTCCCCTATTTCACATACTGAAGAAGGGAGAACTCTACACTATATTTCATTGGTTATATACAAACACAGTAAACTTGATAATGTCATAAGATGTTACTTAACTTGTCTTTGAATAGGTGATATACTGTCAGTTGTTACCCTGTGTTAGATTTCAGTTGCTTCAATGTTTCCCACATTTGCTATATGAGATATTTGAGTATTAATATGAAAGTCATTGAGCACACCAACATAGACACTGTAGTCTTAAATTCACACACATGGCTCACTAATCTCCGTTCCTCGTCCAATCACTCCTGTCTTTGAATCCTTTGCTCTCCTATTCTCTTTATCTTTTGCTTTCACATTCATTTTTGTTCTTACAGCTCCATCTTCGTAGCCTGCTCTCATGACTTTCTTGTGCTTTCAGTTGTCCATCAGCACTTTTGCCAGAGACTGGAGGATTTCTCTCTTCTCATACAGGTAAATTTGGGTTTCCCACA
The DNA here is from genome assembly GCF_963691925.1 of Scomber scombrus. Lineage (NCBI taxonomy): Eukaryota > Metazoa > Chordata > Actinopteri > Scombriformes > Scombridae > Scomber > Scomber scombrus. The sequence continues at coordinate 29,420,769 of NC_084971.1, forward strand.
GCATGTCCACCAGGATTGCATCACTCACTTCATCCAACATCACCTCCTGAGACAGCTGGGGGCTCAAACTGCACAAAGACAATAAAGAAACAGAACATGAGATATAATAAACCAAGTATTGATACTTGACAAACACAAACTGAAACAAAGTAGATAGGTATGCATCTCAACCTGTAACAATGTGGCTCACTTTAGCTGATTTTAAACCTTGCATGTATGTGATATACTGTCCATGATGTTATAGAGCTGCAGTAATGTCCAGTTTAGGCCAAGAACACTTCTGCTTTCAGAGGGCTGAGAGAACAGATATGACAATAAAATAAAAAACTGAAGTGAAGCAGCAGAGTCACGGTTAGCTGACCTGTGGTAGATGTGTCGATAATTTCACACCAGGATCTCGCTATGTCAACTACACAGCCATCAGAATCTGTACACTGTCCAGTCAGAAAGAGAAGACATTTCAGAATTAGAGACACTTCCTGTAATGTTATGTCTGGTTATCATGTTCAAAACATCAGGAATATTAAAAGGCTTCACAAAAAGTGGAAAAGACAACTCCAGCAGGATAAATTCTCAAAAGGCTCTCAAGTTTTTACTTCATCTGCCTGAATGAGCTCAATCATTTCCTTCATCTACAACATATTATACTATTATTAGTTATATTCTGCAGGCTCTGCAGTGTTTAAGTGACCATGAACTTCTGCAGTTCCAACCACAGCTTCACACTTCAGCAACTTTTGCAATGTTTGAATGAAAATATAAAGTAGTTTAACATTATGATGTCTGGCATGAAAGTCTAACACGCTATAAAAACTCAAAATAACAATAATAATTGTGATGAGATACAGACTAAGAAAATGATGACACCTTCAAATTAAAGTCAGAGGTTTCCTGTTAACTGTGACGTAAAATAACTAATGATAGATTCTGTATTTGAAATTTCATTGGGTAACAATCAGGAAGGAAGTGAATTAGACAGAGCTGCATGATGTTTGTCCGCCAGCCATCCTCTCAGTGACCAACAGTCTATTCTGTCCTCTTAAGCCTTTACTCAGTTCAGGAGTTTTATGAGCTTTCATAAACACAGCAGGTGTGGTAAGGCCATTAAATAAATAATATAATCAACTTTCTGTTTTGAAGCGGAGAGACTACAGCAGCCATGTTGTTGACAGAAGCTGGCTGTGTGTTTATGGGTTTCATTCTGTGCATCTCAGGTATGAATTATTGTTTTTTCACTTCTTGTTTAATGAGCGTAAACATGATATATACTATATGAGATTATTAACTGTAATCTGTAAAAATGTTTCAATTGATTATAGGGGAAAAGAAATGTCCTTAATTAACAATTAATGTACAATTTAAATTATTGTTTCTGTTAAAGATTATAAAAGTTAAAATGTGCACAACTTGAAGAAAACAGCAGATTATACAACAAATGTCCTTCATTAACAATATGTCATTCTAACAATTCTCAGTGATTAGTATTGGAAGAAATTTAAACTTATGAAATGATCTGCGTTTATTTCTGTTAAAGGTGTTCAGGGACAAGAAAATATCATCTGTGCCTTAAAGGGTTCATCAGTGGATCTGCCCTGCTCAGCTCAACATCACACTTCAAGCATGAAATGGTTTACTACACACTATGAGGGCTCCAATTATGTTCTCAAAGAGCTCTCTGCAGATGGAAATCATTCAAAGTATAACATGTCTGAAGAGACTCATCCAACTCTAACAATCAAAGATCTGACAGAGAGTGATAAAAAGGTTTACTGCTGTTCAGAGATTGCAGAAAACCTACACGACTGCTGGGAAAGTGGATTCCTCCTCATTGTTACAGGTACAGTGTTTGTCACTAATCTGTTAATTTAAGAATGAAATCAGTGTATGAACCTTCACGTTATTCACCATCATCTCAGACCTGCAGGTGAAGGTGATTCCTGCCACAGAGGGACAGACAGTATCACTGATTTGCAACACCAGCTGTCCTCTGACTGAAAACCCTGCAGCCTACATCTGGTACAAGAACAGAGAGTTTCTCTATCAGGACTGGTCTCCCTGGTACCAACAGCTGGTCAGCAGTGAGGAAGCAGTCAGATACTCCTGTGCTGTCAAAGGCTACGAGCATCTCAGAGCTCCTGAAGTCTCAGTGGGTGAGTGAAAACATTTGGCCCCTTATATTGTTACAAAAGTTTAGTTAAACACTTCCAAGAACATTTGTATTATTTAAGCTTTGATCCAAATTATAAAGTCTATTAAATACTATAACTAAGTGTTCATCAGTTAAATTATTTAATACTATTTGTTTTTATTCAGATTCTGTCACATCGACCTGCTTTACTGTGACCTACGCTAAAGGAAGAATGTGCTCTGAAAAGCAGACATCAGTGGATGAGTCCTGCTCCATCACATATCCCAGAGGTAAACTTTCTCTAAACATCCACAAACATTTACACAAACACCACTCCTATCACCCACAATTATAATATCTTACCGAAATACTTACTACAATTCAACACATTCTTCTTTTTAGGAGTGACCACGCTTTAAAAAATGTTGTAATCAATATATTATTTTTTATTTAATTCAACATGGCACCTATAAACTGTTGACTAATGTATTTAACATCTCCTAACAGAAGTAGGCCTTCAAAGGACTCTTGCAGATGTGAACGTTACACTGACCTGTACCACCAGCTGTCCACTGGCTGACAACCAAACTGCCTACAGGTGGTACAGGGGCAGAAACTTCATGACGGATGAGAAGAAACAGCTTTCATCAGTTCTCCGCTCCTCTCTTGATACCTTCTCCTGTGCTGTCAAAGATCACGAGGATCTGCACTCTGCTGAAGTCTGTGAGTATAAACCAACTTACAGTCTGTTATAACTTACAATATGAAATTTGTCTTGAAAGTGTGTAATGTTTATTTTTTAGTTATACTGGTTTTGATTCTACTTTATAGTGTTAATGATTAATTATCTGAATAATGATTTAGTCAGTGATGGAGGTGATCTGTTTGTAACCAGTGTGCCTTATTAGAGGTGACATTAACTGACATTAGAAATGTATAAATACATAACTATTTCATTTAAGAGATTTTTCCATAAAGAAAACATAAATTAAAGCTTTAGTATAAATCTAAACTATGTTTTACATTTTTTGCGTAGAGTCATATACAAATATAAAGACGCGTTTTAGTGGCTTTCACATTGTGTGATATTTCCTAATGAAGAATTTGCAGAAAATAACTTCCATCACTGATTTTTTAAGTATTAGACAATCATAATTTTAGCAGATATTTTAGGTGACCTTTCTTTAAATCTTCAATTTATATTTCAGGTACTGATGATAAGAACTGCTGGAGTGTAAATTATATCAGAAGGAGAATCTGTGCCCTGGAAGGCTCTTCAGTGGACATTTCAAGTCAATATTTGTATCCTGTCAACAAGAAGCCCAGATCTAAAGTTTGGTATAAAAAAAAGAGAAGTGGTGAGGAGGAAGCTGTCGAGCCGACTGAGGATGCAGGCCGCATGCAGTATGTTGACAACATGAACAACCAGCACATCCTGAGAATCAACAACCTGAAGAAGAATGACTCAGCAGAATACACATTCAGACTCCAAAAAGATTATGGAGGATCGAAGACTAATCGACTTGGAGTGACTCTGATTGTCTCAGGTAATTTCTGTCTGTGTACTTTTCAATAGAGACTTTGCTGCTTCCTCACCATGTACTGACAGCAGTCAGCAGACTTTACTCATTAATGACTGTACAAGAGATCAAAGGCTGGTTCATGTTTAATATGATAACAGCTGCAAAAGAGTAGACAGTCAGAATAATGTAACTGTAGTTTAATTAATGACACACAATTATCTGTATGCAGGATCATGCAACACCTGAAATTCATAACAATACAGTGTAAAGATGTATCTGTGTTTCCTCAAAATCAGACCAGTGATTTCCTAGCTGTCACACAACAAATCATGCACAGGTCAAATCATGGTCCACTTATTCACTGTTTTAGGAACATTAATAGATCAATCTTAATTCCATGTCAAATTACTATCAGTTAAAAGAACTTCAGATACATCTTTTATCTTGTCTTCTCATGGTCTAATTACAACATCATCAAGTGTCAGAGAGCTCAACACGATGCAACTTAATGAAAAGTGTACAAAAAACAAGCAAATGAAGAAAACATGCTCACCACTTTGACACACGTTATGAAGAAATGTGCCTCAAATATGGGAAACACAAGCAAATACAGAAACATTTTAAGTCATACAGAACAAAAGGAAAGTCACAAGACTAAAGAAGTGTGTTTGGGAAAGTTGTTTTTTGGTGTCCAAAAAAAGAGATGATAATATTTGTTCTAGTGTCAAATTTGTAATTCCATGATATTGAGCGTAGCTTATTTGCTGCTCTCTAAATTGTTTGTGTATTTGCAGTGAATTTCTTTATGTCACATATAAAAGATGAAGACCATCATCTGTTTGTGTTTTCATGACTTGCATTGAGCTCTCTCAGCCACCATAGTTAGAGAGGAGGTCAGAATGGATGGATGGACGTACAAAGGCTGTGACTCTGACTCAGGAGTCTGTGGTTCATGTCCCATCTTCTACAAAGCACTGTTTGTTTTTGAGCATGATGGTGATTATGAACAAGTATTGTAGTTTTAGTTGCATCTTTTACATTTACTGTCCAATCTAATCATCTTTCAGGTTTGGAAGTTAAGTTGCATCCTGCTGTGGTGACAGAGGGCCAGAGAGTCACACTGACCTGCAGTACCAGCTGTCCTCTGACTGATAACACAAACTACATTTGGTACCTGAACAGTCAACGTCTGACAGAGCCAGAGAGCCAAAACAAACACCTGGTTCTAGACCCAGTCACCATTCAACATGCAAGAAACTACTCCTGTGCTGTCAAAACCCACCAAAAACATCATCTCAGGTGAAAAGTCTCTAACTGTCAAAACCCACCAAAACATCATCTCTGGTGAAAAGACTCTAACTGTCCAAAGTATTACAGGAACATCAACAGCAGCAGCTGCAGGAGTTGTTGCTGCTCTCCTGGTTATAATGCCACTCGCTGTCTTCTTCTGGATTAGGTGAGAAACACTGAGCTTTGTTTCAGAGTCATGATATTTACACACTAACCTGACATCATCTATTTGTTTTTATGTTCTCATTTCACAAAGCAGGAGAAAGAGGTCCTCCAGACATTCTCCTAGACCTGAACCATCAGACAATATAGAGGTAAATAAAATGATTTATACAATTCTGCTACATTACATAACATTATTGCACAAACTCTTTTAAAGTGCTTTTCTCACACGTTATTTCTTTGCTAAACCATTTTACGATTGTTATTATCGTAAGCATATTCATCAATTTATTACTATTTTCAGTGTTGATAAAATTCTCTTGGAGAAACTTTGAATGTGGAAAAGTATTTTTTATTGTTATTAATTTAATTTAATATAAATATCTGCTGTTACACTCACTAAATATAACTTAAATTCAACACATTGTATACTGATATTATTTATTTTGATTCTTTATCAGCTAAACCCTGGTCCTGTGTATGAAAACATCTCAACTCAAGCCACAGAGCAGACTGATCATCACTATGGCAGACTTGACTTCTCTAACACCCAGAGAGATCTCTACTCCACCATCAGCCCCGAGAACAGGAGCACGACCCCTGTTCTGCTGTCAACTTAAGATCCATCACAGTAAGCATCTCTTCATTACAACTCATTATATTTGAATGAAATAAGAGTTATGTAGCTTAATGAAGCACTGCCTTAGTTTTGATTGAATCACCTTATCAGTCACACACCAATCACAGCCATTCTCACAACAAGGTGGCTCTTTTAAATATGAGTCCCACCGATTATGATCTTACTACACCCCTGCTGCTGCTGGTGGTAAAGCTTGTTTCCAGTTATGAAAAATAAAAACTCCTACTGTGTTATTTCATTGCTTACCATCTCTGCGCTCGTCATGTCACTTCTTGAGCTGGATGATGGATCTGTTATGGATGAAGATGTGTCTTTGAAACCCAAAGATGAGAAGGATCAGAAGAAAGGTCAAAAGACAGCAGTACTGTCCATCGTAGCTCCCGTCTGGCAAGAAAAATCGACTCTCTGCTGTAATGTCTCTGCTCTTTTGATGGGCAGCTATGAAGAGCTTTTTGAATTTCCGTTGCCAACCTCCAGTACCAGTATGCTCTTCCTGTTGTTAATTTCTACATTCCCAAAGAACTGCCCTCACACTGTTGTAAATGTTAGGTTGGGGCAAATACACCTGCCTCCACTGCTGCTAGAGTCTATGGTTTACTGATGTTTGGCCTATGATTTAAACTTTTGTTGTGCTGCTGCTTTAAATCCCATGAAATGCAACCCTCTTCTATCAAAGCATTGTAGCAGGTATTTATTTTCATTTAAGATCCGTGCTGATCTTTCAGCATGTAGCCTCCTTGGAAATCCTTATTACCTCTAGTGCACAAACCAATGTCTCACTTAAGGTGGGGGTGTTTTGGTTCTTTTATATAAGCATTTTTCTCACTTCATTTTATGGTTTCCTCAGGTGTGGCCAATATACGACTAGCTCAGACTATTTTGACCTACAGCACAATCTCACCATTTCTGATTTAACTATAGACACTCACATGTTCACCATCCACTTTTTAATCATTTAAAAATCAGTCAGGAGGAGTAAAGGTTCGTCGATTATCTCTCAAACTAATACTGCTTTTGTCCTCTATGTTCTATAACCTGGTACCTGAAATGGCGTCCTCAGGCAAGTCAAGACGAACCCCTGTTCCTGACTGACAGAGGAAGGCTATGTCAAAGTCTTGGTTTACTGCACGCCTCCATCTCCTCTGCAAACAATGTGGCCTCCCCTCTGAACTGAACACCTCTCACTCCTTCGACATCGGTGCAACTATCTCTGCAGCTGCCTGGGTTCCTGCATCCACTTTAAAAGCCAGGGGTCGCTGGTCTCCAGGCGCCTAGGAACATTACGTTGCCTGGGAGTGAATGAAATCATTGCAGCTCAACAAGCTATGAGTGCAAAGACTGAAGGACTCTGTCATCATTTTGGAAATATAAATGCTGCATTTAAAATGGTTGACTGGGGTTCATTGCTAATATATGTAATATGATCTCTCTTAGGTTACATACTTGCATCCCTCTCACTTTCTGCAGCTGAAGTCTGCAGCATGCTTACTGCCATACATTAAAAATTTACACAACAGTTGGACCTCTTCAGGATGCATGCTGTGTCCTAATTCTTCAATGAATTTCGGAGATCTGCAGTACGCTTGCTGCTACTCTTTGTTGCCAATGAGTAATTAGCATTAGAGTTCATATTTTGTACTTCCGTTTTTGTTGTTGTGCTTTCTTTTTTGTATTTTTTAGTTAAGGGCAGTTAAAGCTATACATTATATTTACATTGAATTGAATTGAAATGGTCACATTGGCTGAATAGTAATGTTAATGTCTTAGGATGTTTTTTTTTCTGGAGGCAAAATGTTTCTGATTCAACTTGCTACGTTTTCAGTAAGGTACAGTTGAATAATAGTTAAAATACATCTGTATGAAAAGGACATTGGACTAACAATGAAATGGTTAATAATTATTAATAATTACAGGTTTAATTTAAAGATGAAAAAGAAATGTGATTTTTGTTGTTGTTTAATGCTATGTGACATTACAACTAAAACATTTGTTTTACTTTATTTTTTCTGTATAAAGCTTTAAAGTATATTTAAAACTTTTAAGTGGTTTCTGTCTGTAATCATTTTCTTAAAGAGCCTTTCAGATAAAATGGTGTTTTGCGTTGTGGTCTCTGCAATGGATTGTACCTTAAAATAAGTCCTAACCCTCTGTAAATAATCTATAGAAAGATATAGAGAAGATTATAGAAAACAGGACAAATTTGGGCCCCAGACACATAAGGCAGAACTGGTTCCTCATCACTATCGTCCAAACTCTTTCTTGCTGATTTTCTGATGCTACTTCAGGGTCCTTCTGATATGGCCTTAAGGAATATGTCTGTACATTGTCTTTGTAGCTACTTGGGTAAAAAAAGAAAGAGAAATTATTAACACAATGGAGAGGGGGAGGATGACAGTGAGCTGACGTGACCACAGTCACAGTGTGTGCTGAGTTTAGTTTGACTTGGTTGAAACCACTTCCTTCTACCTTTCCCCTATTTTCACATACTGAAGAAGGGACACCTCTACACTATATTTCATTGGTTTATATACAAACACAGTAAACTTAAAGTCAGTGATAAGGTCATAAGATGCTACATAACTTTGTCTTTGAATAGATGATATACTGTCAGTTGTTACCCTGTGTTAGATTTCAGTCCCTTTAATGTTTCCCACATTTGCTATATGAGACATTTGAGTATAAATATGAAAGTCATTAAGCACACCAACACAGACATCGTAGTCTTGATTCAAATATATGGCTCATTAATCTCCGTTCCTCGTCCAATCACTCCTCTCTTTGAATCCTTTGCTCTCTTATTATCTTTATCTTTTGCTTTCACATTCGTTTTTGTTCTTACAGCTCCATCTTCGTAACCTGTTCTCATAATTTTCTTGTGCTTTCAGTTTTCCATCAGCACTTTTGCCAGGGACTGGAGGATTTCTCTCTTTTCAAACAGGTACATTTGGGTTTCCCACAGCATGTCCACCACGACTGTGTCACTCACTTCATCCAACATCACCTCCTGAGACAGCTGGAGGCTCAATCTGCACAAAAGACAATAAGGAAACAGTATATAAGATATAATAAACCAACTATTAATACTTGACAAACACAAACTGAAACAAAGTAGATAGGTATGCATCTCAACCTGTAACAATGTGGCTCACTCTAGCTGATTTTAAACCTTGCATGTATGTGATATACTGTCTATGATGTTATAGAGCTGCAGTAATGTCCAGTTTAGGCCAGGAACACTTCTGCTTTCAGAGGGCTGAGAGAACAGATATGACAGTAAAATAAAAAACTGAGCATCTAGCACTCATTGATATAACCAACAAACAAAGTCAGTTTCCAAGCACTGTACTCACACAGTCCACCAGCATCTTGCCAAACTCTTTGGCTCCTACAAAGCTCTTGGCCAGCTCCATAGGGTCTGAGGGCCAGAAAACATCCACAGAGCTGAGGAGGTTTACCTGGAGACACACAGGAGCACAGATACTATAAAGCTGGAGGAGCAGCAGGAGATTATGAATTTACTTATTGACAATGAGCTGTGTTAATGTTTATTGTCTAGTTCAGTGTTCAGTGGGTAAAACAGGGTACCAACCAGGCGGGGAGTTCCGGTCCTCTGAAATGATGCCAACGCGGAAATAACTTAAAACTGCATTCTATCAAAAGGCCACCAGGGGGCGACCGTTTTGGTGTCAAAAGGACTTCCACCTCTATACAAGTCAAAGGAGAATTCACCAACTTCTCACTTGATTTCTAACCTCAGTAAACGTTTTCAAAATGTGTTTATGGTCTCAATCGCTAGTTTAAAGCCTTCTTCAATGCAGTATGATGTTCATTTGTGAAATGTTGGCCTCCCTGATTTTATATGTGATGATAAAGCAGGGTATGCATTAGGGCGTGGCTACGTCGTGATTGACAGGTTGATTGGTTCACAGGTTCAGGAGGGCGCCTCTTGCTCCTCCTGATGCCCATATAAGTAGAATCCGTTTTTTTTTTTCCGGCATGCACCGGAAATTTTCAAGATGGCGCTGCTCGGAACCGATACTATTTGCTTCCGAGCAGCAGTCCACAAACCAATGGGTGACGTCATGGATGTTACGTCCATTATATATACAGTCTATGGTACCAACACAGTAGGCCTTGAAATGTTGAGCAGACTTTTACAAAGGTCAAATAAAAATGCTTCAATATACACGAAAAACCCTTCAACACAGTCCAGTAAAATTTCAGCTTAATAACTGTTTCACTGCTGAATCAGAGTGTTTGAAAGCTCCAGTAGAGGCAGATGAAGCAGCATCCCAAGTGATGACTGAAAAGACTGACCTAACTGTACACAATATGTATATGTCTCAAGTAGATTGAGCAGTGACATTGTCAGACCACAATGCAATGCCAGAAAAGCTTATTGAAGTATTTTGTATTACTTTCTAGTTGATTATTATATAGCAGATACAAACACTGACATACAATCAATTTATAGACTCAGTATGGATGCCAACATTAATATTATTATTTAAACCTGTACTTTTTCAAAGTCAAAATGTCGCACACTAAGATACTCAGTGGGCTTTTGATTGATATGTTGCCTTTTCTGTGAACTGCAAATACACAATGACACTGTTAGCAACACATTTCTGTCCATGTTTCATCTCAGCACTGCACAATAATATACCTCCATCTTGTGGCGAAATTTAGTTACTACATCAACAATGTACAATGCCTGTGTTATCTATTAGGAACACAATAACTGCTTAAAGATCAAACAAATAACTTCAGAAGTAAATGTTAACCTGAATGATACAAAAATTAGGATCTCAGACAATAAAATAAACAAATATATAGGTGGTGTGTCCTTGTTTTAAAGCCACTCTCCTCACGAAAATGTCTGCTATGAAAAAGGTCCACTGATTAGAAGATGTATTTGGCTGAAGTTGGATGTGTTTTTATTGGTTTCACCCTGTACATCTCAGTTATGGTATATGTTAATTCTCACTGATGTAATGATCATTTACTGTAAACTGTGACAAATACACATAACATTTTTTGATGGAGTTTAGGAGTTAATATTGTGAACAATTTACAGAAAACAGAAAAGGAAGATTCTCTCAAAAGGCTCTCAAGTGTTTACTTCATCTGCCTGAATGAGCTCTTAACATTTCTTTCATCTACAACATATTATACTATTATTAGTTATATTCTGCAGGCTCTGCAGTTTTTTAAGTGACCATGAACTTCTGCAGTTCCACCACAGAAACCACAGACAGCTTCACACATCTCTGTTCACACTTCAGAAACGTTTGCAATGTTTCAATAAAAATATAAAGTAGTTTAACACTACGATGTCTGGCATGAAAGCCATAAAACACTATAAAACTATAAAAACTCAAAATAACAATAATAATTGTGATGAGATACAGACTAAGACAAATGATGAAAAATTAAAGTCAAAGGTTTCCTGCTAACTGTGACGTCAAATAACTAATGATAGATTCTATATTTGAAGTTTCATTGGGTTAAAATCAGGAAGGAAGTGAATTAGACAGAGCTGCATGATGTTTGTCCGCCTGCCATCCTCACAGTGATCAACAGTCTATTCTGTCGTCTTAAGCCTTTACTCTGTAAGAGGACTGCTGTTGATTTTGACCATTTATTTACAGTCCGGGAGTTTTATGAGCTTTCATAAATACAGCAGGTGTGGTAAGGCCATTAAATAAATAATATGATCAACATTCTGTTAAGAAGCGGAGAGACTACAGCAGACATGTTGTTGGCAGAAGCTGGCTGTGTGTTTATGGGTTTCATTCTGTGCATCTCAGGTATGAATTATTGTTTATTCTATTCTTGTTTAATGACTGTAAACATGATATAATATGAGATTATTAACTATAATATGTAACATATTATGTTTAACTTGATTGAGGAAAACAAATGTCCTTAATTTACAATTAATGTACAATTTAAATTATTGTTTCTGTTAAAGATTATAGGTGTTAAAATGTGCACAACTTGAAGAAAACAGCAGATTACACAACAAATGTCCTTCATTAACAATATGTCATTCTAACAATACTCAGTGATTCGTATTGGAAGAAAATTTAACTTATGAAATGATCTGTGTGTATTTCTGTTAAAGGTGTTCAGGGACAACCAAACAGCATCTGTGCCTTAAAAGGTTCATCAGTGGATCTGCCCTGCTCAGCTCAACATCACACTTCAACAATGAAATGGTTCACTACACACTGGGAGGGCTCCAATCATGTTCTCAAAGAGCTCTCTGCAGATGGAAATCATATAAAGTACAAAATGTCTGAAGAGACTCATCCAACTCTAACAATCAAAGATCTGACAGAGAGTGATACAAATAAGGTTTACTGCTGTACAGAGAGTGCAGAAAACAAAGAAGTCTGCTGGAACAGTGGATTCTACCTCCATGTTGCAGGTACAGTGTTTGTCACTAATATTACTTTAAGAATGAAATCAGTATATGAACTCTCACGTTATTCACCATCATCTCAGACCTGCAGGTGAAGGTGATTCCTGCCACAGAGGGACAGACAGTATCACTGGTTTGTAGCTCCAGCTGTCCTCTGACTGAAAACCCTGCAGCCTACATCTGGTACAAGAACAGAGAGTTTCTCTATCAGGACTGGTCTCCCTGGTACCAACAGCTGGTCAGCAGTGAGGAAGCAGTCAGATACTCCTGTGCTGTCAAAAGCTACGAGCATCTCAGAGCTCCTGAAGTCTCAGTGGGTGAGTGACAACATTTGGCTCCTCATCATGTAACAAAACCTCTAGTTAAACACTTCCAAGAATATTTCTACTATTTAAGCTTTTTAAATGATAAACTATATTAAATACTATAACTAAGTGTTCACCAGTTAAATTATTAAATACTATTTGTTTTTGTTCAGATTCTGTCACATCGACCTGCTTTACTGTGACCTACGCTAAAGGAAGAATGTGCTCTGAAAAGCAGACATCAGTGGATGAGTCCTGCTCCATCACATATCCCAGAGGTTAACTTTCTCTAAACATCCACAAACATTTACACAAACACCACTTTCACCACCCACAATCATAATACCTTTAAAATATAAACTTTTTTTATGTTTATTACTTTTCTACACATTTTCTTTTCAGCACTTACCTTGTTCAGTATTTTTTTAAATCAAAATATCATATTAATTTAATGCAAATAGTTTTTTTTAACATCTCCAAACAGAAGTAGGTCTTCAAAGGACTCCTGCAAAGAAGGGCCCCGTCAGACTGACCTGTAACACCAGCTGTCCGCTGGCTGACAACCAAACTGCCTACAGGTGGTACAATAACAGAAACTTAATGAAAGATGAGAAGAAACAGCAGCTTTCAGTTCTCCCCTCCTCTCCTGATACCTTCTCCTGTGCTGTCAAATATCACGAGGATCTGCAGTCTGCTGAAGTCTGTGAGTATAAACCAACTTACAGTCTGTTATAACTTACACAAACATGACAGTTTGCATGATTAATGAGCAATATGAAATATGATGACTTTAATAAAGTAACAGAAATTCATTCCAATTTGACACATGTTCCTTTTCCATGATGTATTAAACATCAGTATTGAAAGTGTAAAATGTTTAATTTTCATTTGTACTTTCATAGGTTTTGATTCAGCCTGATGTTCATTTTTAGGCTGTACATTATGGTGTTAATAATAAATTATCTGAATTATGATTTAATCAGTGATGGAGGTGATCAGCTGGTAACCAGTGAGCCTTATTAAAGGTGACATTAACTGCTGATTGGTGTTTGAGTTGAAATGACTTGATACACTTTTTAAAACAACTGAACTGTTTAATTTTAGAAATTGAGCCATAAAGAAAATTAAATTAGATTTTCTATATACGTTTTTTTGCCCAGAGTCACATAAAGTATTTAAATAGGCGCTTTAGCTGCTTTGGCATTATATGCTATTTCCTGAACACCTGAACTTCAACCACAGATTTTTTGAAGGCTACTTTAGCAGTTATTTAGGGAGATCCTACTTTAAGTCTTTAATCTATATTTCAGGTATTGATGATAAGAGCTGCTGGAGTGTAAATTATATCAGAATGAGAATCTGCACCCTGGAAGGCTCTTCAGTGGACATTTCAAGTCAATATTTGTATCCTGTCAACAAGAAGCCCAGGTCTAAAGTTTGGTATAAAATGAAAAGAAGGACTGAGGATGCAGGCCGCATGCAGTATGTTGACAACATGAACAACCAGCACATCCTGAGAATCAACAACCTGAAGAAGAATGACTCAGCAGAATACACATTCAGACTCCTAAAAGATGATGGAGGATGGAAGAGTAATCGACTTGGAGTGACTCTGATTGTCTCAGGTAATTTCTGTCTGTGTACTTTTCAATAGAGACTTTGCTGCTTCCTCACCATGTACTGACAGCAGTCAGCAGACTTTACTCATTAATGACTGTACAAGACATCAAAGGCTGGTTCATGTTTAATATGAATAATGTTACTGAAGCTTAATTCCTGCACACAATAAGCTGTATGCAGGAAAACAATACAGTGTAAAGATGTACCTGTGTTTTTACAAAGTCAGACCATTGATTTCTTAGATGTCTCACAATAAATCATGCACACAATTATTCAGTTTTAAGAACTTTAATAGATAAATCTTAATTTTGCACATTTGTCTACATTACGAACCTCCATGCTCGAATGCATGAATTTCCATGGTTTAACTAAAACATGATGCATAGTTAAAATGTGTTAAATAATTGTGAATGTATCTGCACTAACAAAGTATCAGGAGAGAATGCTCAACACTTAAAAACTTAAACTTAATATAAACGTTAACAAAAAACTAGACAAAAACATGCTCACCACTTTGACACTCAGTGTGAAGAAATATGTTTCAAATATAGGAAATGCAAGCAAATACAAAAACATTTCAAATCATACAGGACAAAATGGAACTTACAAAAAGTGGACCAGGGACACTTGCATTTTGGTGTCCAAAAAAGAGTTCACAATATTTGCAGTGGATTTCTTTGTCACATATGTGTTAAAAAGATGAAGATCTTTAACTGTTTGTGTTTTTATAACTTGCATTGAGCTCTCTCAGCCACCATAGTTAGAGAGGAGGTCAGAATGGATGGATGGACGTACAACGGCTGTGACTCTGACTCAGGAGTCTGTGGTTCATGTCCCATCTTCTACAAAGCACTGTCTGTTTTTGAGCATGATGGTGATTATAAACAAGTACTGTAGTTTTAGTCGGCTAAACCTCTGTGTACCTTAAACATATGAGATTGTACCTGAACAGTCATCTTGTTTGATTTCAAAGACAATGACAAGCCTAGTTTGTCATTTCAGTATGAGAACTTTTGAGATGATTGTCTCTTTTACATTTACTGTCCAATCTAATCATCTTTCAGGCTTGGAAGTTAAGTTGCATCCTGCTGTGGTGACAGAGGGCCAGAGAGTCACACTGACCTGCAGTACCAGCTGTCCTCTGACTGACAACACAAACTACATTTGGTACCTGAACAGTCGACGTCTGACGGAGCCAGAGAGCCAAAACAAACACCTGGTTCTAGACCCAGTCACCATTCAACATGCAGGAAACTACTCCTGTGCTGTCAAAACCCACCAAAACATCAGCTCTGGTGAAAAGACTCTAACTGTCCAAAGTATTACAGGAACATCAACAGCAGCAGCTGCAGGAGTTGTTGCTGCTCTCCTGGTTATAATGCCACTCGCTGTCTTCTTCTGGATTAGGTGAGAAACACTGAGCTTTGTTTCAGAGTCATGATATTTACACACTAACATGACATCATCTATTTGTTTTTATATTCTCATTTCACTAAACAGGAGAAAGAGGTCCTCCAGATATTCTCCTAAACCTGAAACATCAGACAATGTGGAGGTAAATAAAATAATTTAAACAATTCTGCTACAATACATGACAGTATTGCACACAAACCTTTTTAAATGCTTTTCTCATAGGTTCTTATTTTTTTCCATTTTATGTTGAGAATTATTTTGGATAAACACTTGTTAACTAAACACTATTATTTTTAGTGCCTAGATGTGGAAAAGTATTTTTGTTAATCATTCACTTTATCTTGACATTTGAATGTAAAGATACTAAATATCTACTGTTACACTCACTTAATATAACATCCAAAATCATTGTCTTCTACTTTGAATTGTGTCCTATTGTTTTTCTTTGGAGTATCAGCCAAAACTTTAGACACAACATATTGTAAAGTAATATTTTGTCTCTCTATCAGCTAAACCCTGGTCCTGTGTGTGAAGACATCTCAGCTCAAGCAACAGAGCAGGCTGACCTTCACTATAGCAGAGTTTACTACTCGCAGATCCAGATAAATCCTCTCTACTCCACCGTCCAGCCACATCAGCCTGGAGAACAGCAGCATGTCCTCTATTCTGTTGTCTACTTTAGATCAAACACAACCCCTGAGTAAGCATCTCTTCATTACAACTGATTATATGTGAGTGAATTAAGAATTATGTAGCTTATTACAGGTTGGGCTATTTGATATATCAGAACTTACTGGTACTATTTTGATAAAACTTGTGGGTTAGCTTCTTTCACTGTGATGTTTAGAGTTTATATTGATAATCATTGAACACACCACTGATCGGATTTACATTGAACTTGTGTGGCGGTGCCGTAGTTCCAAAAGAAATTTTATTAGCAAATTATTAGGGACTGGAAAAATAAGCTGAAAGACAAGTTAAAACAAAATAAAAGACAATATTAAGATAAAAATGCAAAATTATTCTTATTATGAAAGCAGTTTAAAACGTAATTGAAATCTTTTAAAACTAAATATACTACAAATAATTAAAAGAAAAAATAGTGTTGTATCTGCACTGAGCTGAGGGAGCATTCCTCACCACACATACAAGGTTACCTGTGAGGATTTTAGGTTTTTTGACCCAAAAGTAGAACTCAGATAGTTACTGATAGAGTTTATTTCAGAGTTGAGTTGGAGTGGGAAGATAGTGGAGAGGGGAAGTCTGTGTCAGGTGGAGCAAACTGAACGGTGTAGAAGACTGGAGATCGAACAGATAGGTACTGGGCTGAACCTGAGGCGCAAAGGAACACAGTTAAGAGATGGAAAGCTGGCATATGAAACAACATGTGATAAAAAGAAAGATAAAGAGTTGACCCAGGCATTGCTGTATCACTATAGCTGACTTAATTACTTGGCAATGAAGAGAAGAGCTGGGGTATAAATGCTGCAGAGGAGCTTGATTAGTGGATTGGTTACAGGTGTACAGGTTGACTGGTAGCAGAGTGGAAGAAGGTTGATTGACAGCCAGGAGAATACAGAGCCACAGAGTGACAGAAAAAAATGGGGACAAACATAAACACAAGGGTGGGCAAAACAAATATAAACACTAGGAATTCAGATGAGGGACCTCGGACCATAACGTGACCATAATGTAGTTAAACATTGTGAGCTGTATTATCAAACTGCAACTGAGGAAACATTGCTTTTCTTATGTTTTTGTTTCTTTTAATATTGCACTTTAAGACATAATTAACCCTTATTATACTTATAAAATACATTCCTCGTGTTTTTCAGGTATAACGGTCAGGTGGTGGATCCCTAAGATTCATATAAAACAGCAAAGAAAACAAATCTTGGTCAAAATCAACAGCGGTCCTTTTACAGATTAAAGGTTTAAGAGGACAGAATAGACTGTTAGTCACTATGAGGGTTGTGGTCAGATGTACAACATGCAGCTCTGTCCCTTAAAGTTCACTTCCTTCCTTGTAACGACACCTCCAGTGAAGAATCTAGTACATAGTGCAGTAGTTATTTGATGTCACATTTCAACTTTAACTTGATTGTGTCCCATCACAATTATGATTGTTATTTTCAGTTTTTATAGTATAGCACCTCTTCATGCCAGATATCATAGTGTTAAACTACTTAATATTTTCATTGAAAGGTTGTAAAAGCTGCTACATTGAGATGTGGAGCTGTCTGTGGGTGTTTTTGTCATTGAAGCAGCAGAAATTAATGATATCCATACTGAATCTACTAAGTCTATACGTTTTTAGAATGTACAATGATAATCATTGAACACACAAATGATCAGATTTCCATAAAACCCGCTTCAAAGGATACTTTAATGTAGTTAAAGATTTTGTGTTGTATGATGAAACTTCACCAACTGAGAAAATTAGCTTTTCTCATATTTTTTAAATATCATATTTAGAAACATAATTAATCAATATTATACTTATACAATATTCTTTTTTCTTTCTTTTTTTCAGTTATAACCAGCCTGGTGGTGGATCCCTAAAGTTCAGACAACACAGCAAACAAAAACTTTAAGAGAGTGATAGTAACCTTCCTTTGTGATATACAGAGGAATGTTTCTGGTAATCACTCCTTGCATTTACATTTAGGAAATCCAGTTGATAACTTTCTCTACAGCACCTTACTGTGAATGAGCGAGCACCTCAGGAGCCACATTGGCAATGATGGACATCCACTGTCTGCTTTGGGAAGAGAAACAAGGACCTTTTACAATCCATCCTGTCTAACTCAGAGCAGTTTTTCACAAAAGTCAAATAAACAAGGGTTGGACTCCATGATTCTCTTCAATACACAGAAAAACCCCTTCAACACAGTCCAGTAAACATAATAAGGACACAATTTTGTAAAGTTATGAAAATATTTCAGTCAGTTCAGTCCAGTAAAACATAATCAGAGGTGATAAGGCCACAGATTTATGTTCATTATTAACTGTTTCACTGCTGAATCAGAGTGTTTGAAAGCTCCAGTAGAGGCAGATGAAGCAGCATCTCAAGTGATGACTGAACAGACTGATCTAACTGTACACAATACTTATATGTCTCAAGTAGATTAAACAGTGACATTGTTAGACCACAATGCAATGCTAGATAAGCTTATTGAAGTATTTTGTGTATTGTTTTGTTTTTTCTGGTGAGCTTCATGTTGTATTATTTTTCTGGTTGATTTGCAGCTGTAACTGTTAAAAGCTTTTGTAAAACTGATTTTGCTCTCAGAAACATGTTCCACTCTGCATGTTCTGTAGTGTTTGATATGATTATAAAAACTGTGTGTGGAACTTCGTCTTCACAAGTGTTTGTTTTGTTTTTCTCACTGTGAATCACACCCAGCCTCACACCTCTCTGCTCCTGCACTTGCAACTTTATCACCTTTTTATGACGACAATTTGATGCAGTTTAACTCATGCTGCATGTTGCATGATAAGCCAATTCATTACAAATTAGAATCAATGACACCTTAAAGTACATGTAAAAGCTTTCTATGTTAAAATATGCCATCAAATAAGTAAACAACTGCTGCACTACACCGATTCTTTATCTGTGATTACATTTTACTGAGAATTATAATGATGAACGTTCATTTTTGGTATCAGAGCTACATGCAGCATGTCTGCCAGCCGTCCTCACACTGACCAACAGTTCATTCTGGCTTCAGTCATTAGTCTGTAAACCTGCTCTTAATTTACAGTTTCCAGTTAAAATTGTTTTATGAGCGTTCATGAGGTCAGCAGTTATGATATAGCAGAAACAAACACTGACATAAAATCAACTTATAGAACCAGTATGGTGCCAACATTAATGTATTTGACAAGTCAAAATGTAGCACACTTGAACAAGATAGTCAGTGCACTTTTGATTTATATTTTGTTTTTCTCTGTAAACTGCAAATACACACTGACACTGTTAGCAACATATATCTGTCCATGTTTCATCTCAGCACTGCACAACAATATACCTCCATCTTGTGGCGAAACTTAGTTACTACACCAATGATGTACAATGCTAGTGTATTATTATATTATTATTTACACCTGTACTTTTTTCTGCTTTGACGAGTCAAAATGTTGCACACTTGAATAATATACTCAGTGCACTTTTGACTTATATTTTGTCTCTATAAATATCTGTTTCCAAACTGATTCACGCATGTTCCCAAAATACAAGTGAACAATACACATCTGTGGTATAGGTATGTACCACCGTGCGGTCCTCGGAAAACTTGTAAAATGTTAGTTTGGTTAATAGCATGATATGGCTAACATGTCTAACAACCCCAACCCAACTTCTACATAAACATAATAAATAGGATGAAACGGTCAACTTTCTGTCACTGCGGCCCTCTGCACTTAACTCATTGATATGTACATTCATGACTTTCATATACTGCCTGCTTATCTGCAAATAATAATAATAACTGTATTTATAAAGCACTTTTCAAGCAAATATAACAAAACACAGGCTAGATTAAAATCAATAGCAAGCAATAATACATTTTCAAAAACACATAAACATAACATACACACACATACAAAGATAAAACTCTCGAATAAAAGAATATAAATAACTCAATGAAAGGAATATCAGAGAAAGCAGCAACCAATGGCTGATGATCACACAATCTTTATCTGCTCTGAGAAACGACCCTTCTATACAAGTAAGTGTTCAGATTTAAAGGCAGTGACAGTCAGCTGACCTGACACTTAATGGAAACGTATTCCAGAGTCGAGGAGCCAGAACTGCAAAAGATCACTTTTTGTTTTTAATATAGACTCTGGAATAGTTAAAAGACCCTGACTGGCAGATCTGAGGGGCCTGTTTGGACAGTATGATGTAAGGAGCTCAGTTATTTGCAGTGCCAGATTATTTAGACTCTTGTAAGTTATTAGAGGTACTTTCTGGATCCTAAAAGAAACTGGAAGCCGGTGAAGTGAAGCCAAGATTAGTGTAATGTGTGATAAGCACTTTGTTTTGGACCGTAGTCTAGCAGCAGAATTTTTAATAATCTGAAGTTGCCCAATGGCACGAAACAAGTAAACCAGGCATTAGAGCAATGGAGGTGGAAGGATAAGAGAGCATGTATAATGTTTTTTCTCTGCTACTAAAAGACAGTATTGATCTAATTTTGAAAATGTTTCTTAATGGATAAAAACATGACTGAACTACCTTTGTTACATGTTGTTCTAGGTTTAGGCCAGAATCCAAGATAGCACCAAGGATTTTTGTGGACATGGCTGTATTCATTTTGAGGGTTAGCTCTTCAGATATCTTTGATTTACAACACGTTATACTGTCTTTCTGAATGCTCTGCAGTTTATTATGTGATCGTAAGCTTTTACAGAAATGAGTCATACAGAACAAAACCAAAGTTACCAAAATAAAGAAGTGCTGGACATACCCGCCACTCTCACAATGACCAACAGACTATTCTTTCCTCTTAAGCCTTTACTCTGTAAGAGGACTGCTGTTGATTTTGATTTTACTCATAATTTTTGTGTTTAATGAGCTTACATGAACACAGCAGGTATGGTCAGGTCATTAAAAAATAATATAATCAACTTTCTGTTTTGAAGCGGAAAGGCTACAGCAGTATAGGAAACAAATGCAAATAGAGAAATGATGCCAAAAATAAAGAAGTGTCAAAAGGAAACTTATGACCCTGCAATTAACTAGGTTTCCACCCACCACCCTATTCTGTCCACTTAAGACTTTAGAGGACTGCTGTTGATTTAGACCATTTATTCATAGTTGTGGTGTTTATTAGCTTTCATAATCACAGCAGGTGTGGTAAGGCCATTAAAATAATTATTTAATCACCTTTCTTTCAAGAAGCGGAGAGACTACAGCAAGCATGTTGTTGACAGAAGCTGGCTGTGTGTTTATGGGTTTCATTCTGTGCATCTCAGGTATGAATTATTGTTTATTCTCTTTTTATATAATGACTGTAAACATGATATATACAATATGAGATTAACTGTAATCTGTTAAACTTGTTTCATTTACAATATATAATTTATAATGTATACTTTTAACATTCATTGATTAGTATTAGAAGAACATTATACTTATGAAATGATCTGTGTTTATTTCTGTTAAAGGGGTTCAGGGACAAGCAAACAGCATCTGTGCCTTAAAAGGTTCATCAGTGGATCTGCCCTGCTCAGCTCAACATCACACTTCAAGCATGAAATGGTTCACTGCACACTGGGATGGCTACAATTATGTTCTCAGTGAGCTCTCTGCAGATGGAAATCATGTAAAGTACAAAATGTCTGAAGAGACTCATCCAACTCTAACAATCAAAGATCTGACAGAGATTGATATAAAGGTTTACTGCTGTTCGGAGAGTGCAGAATACACACAAGACTGTCAAAAAAGTAAAGTTGCCCTCCATGTTACAGGTACAGTGTTTGTCACTAATGTGTTACTTTAAGAATGAAATCAGTATATGAACTCTCACGTTATTCACCATCATCTCAGACCTGCAGGTGAAGGTGATTCCTGCCACAGAGGGACAGACAGTATCACTGATTTGTAGCTCCAGCTGTCCTCTGACTGAAAACCCTGCAGCCTACATCTGGTACAAGAACAGAGAGTTTCTCTATCAGGACTGGTCTCCCTGGTACCAACAGCTGGTCAGCAGTGAGGAAGCAGTCAGATACTCCTGTGCTGTCAAAGGCTACGAGCACCTCAGAGCTCCTGAAGTCTCAGTGGGTGAGTGACAATATTTGGCTCCTTATCATTTTACAAAACTTCTAGTTAAACACTTCCAATAACATTTTTACATATTATAAAGTCTATGAAATACTGTAAGGCAATGCAAGGCAGCTTTATATATACACACGTGGACAAAATTGTTGGTACCCCTCTGTTAATGAAAGAAAAACCCACAATGGTCACTGAAATAACTTGAAACTGACAAAAGTAATAATAAATAAAAATGTACTGAAAATAAACCAATGAAAATCAGACATTGCTTTTGAATTGTGTTTCAACAGAATAATTTAAAAAAAAAAAACGAATTAAACAGGCCTGGACAAAAATGATGGTACCCCTAGAAAAGATTGAAAATAATTTGACCATAGGGAAATGTTAAACTAAGGTGTGCCCTCTAATTAGCATTACAGGTGTCTTCAAACTTGTAATCAGTCAGTCTGCCTATTTAAAGGGTTTCAAGTAGTCACTGTGCTGTTTGGTGACATGGTGTGTACCACACTGAACATGGACCACAGAAAGCGAAGGACAGAGTTGTCTCAGGAGATTGGAAATAAAAATTATAGACAAGCATGTTAAAGGTAAAGGCTATAAGACCATCTCCCAGCAGCTTGATGTTCCTGTGACTACAGTTGCAGATATTATTCAGAAATGTAAGGTCCACAGGACTATAGCCAACTTCCCTGGACGTGGCCTCAGGAGGAAAATTGATGACAAATTGAAGAGACGGATAATACGAATGGTAACCAAAGAGGCCAGAACAACCTCCAAAGAAATTAAAGGTGAACTCCAAGGTCAAGGTACATCAGTGTCAGATCTCACCATCCATCATTGTTTGAGCCAAAGTGGACTTCATGGGAGACGACCAAGGAGGACACCACTGTTGAAACCAAATCATAAAAAAAGCGAACCTGGAATTTGCCACAATGCATATTGACAAGCCACAAAGCTTCTGGGAGAATGTCCTTTGGACATATGAGACAAAACTGGAGCTTTTTGGCAAGGCACATCAGCTCTATGTTCACAGACGCAAAAATGAAGCATACCAAGAAAAGAACACTGTCCCTACTTTGAAACATGGAGGAGGCTCGGTTATGTTCTGGGGCTGCTTTGCTGCATCTGGCACAGGGTGTCTTGAATCTGTGCAGGGTACAATGAAATCTCAAGACTATCAAGGCATTCTGGAGGGAAATGTGCTGCCTAGTGTCAGAAAGCTTGGTCTCAGTCGCAGGTCATGGGTCTTCCAACAGGATAATGGCCCAAAACACACAGCTAAAAACACCCAAGAATGGCTAAGAGCAAGACATTGGACTATTCTGAAGTGGCCTTCTATGAGCCCGGATCTAAATCCTCGGTCCCACATCTGTGGAAGGAGCTGAAACATGTCGTCTGGACAAGGCACCCTTCAAACCTGAGACTGGATCAGTTTGCTCATGAGGAGTGGGCCTAAATACCTGTTGACATGTGCAGAAGTCTCATTCACAGTTACAAAAATCGTTTGATTGCAGTGATTGCCTCAAAAGGTTGTACAACAAAATATTAAGTAAAGGGTACCATCATTTTTGTCCAGGCCTGTTTAATTAGTTTGTTTTTTTAAATTATTCTGTTCAATCACAAATCAAAAGCAATGTCTGATTTTCATTGGTTAATTTTCAGTAAATTTTTATTTATTATTACTTTTGTCAGTTTCAAGTTATTTCAGTGACCATTGTGGGTTTTTCTTTCATTAACAGAGGGGTACCAACAATTTTGTCCACGTGTGTATATAGCACATTTCATACCCAGGGGCAACTCAATGTGCTTTACATAAAAACGCACATTTGACAGTAAGAATTGGAAGCATAAAAACATTCAATTAAAAAGATAAATAAATAAAACCCAATTGTAGTAAAAATTGGAAACATTAACACATACAATAACAAAATAACCCAATTATAACAAAAATACAGAAAGAGAGAAAAAAAATAAAAAGCTAGACTAAAATAGAACATGAAATATGAGAGTGCAGCATAATTAATTTTACAAATCTAATTGCTTTAAAAGAGATCAATCATAAACACAGGAGAAGAGAAGTGTTTTTAACCTGGATTTCAAAATGTTCACAGTTGGGGCTGATTTCGGTTATGCATTAGCTTGTTCCAGTTGTGTGCAGCATAACAGCTAAAAGCTGCTTCACCTTGTTCAGCTGGTTGTGCTTTGCATGTGTGGGATTCTGAAACGTCCTTAAATTCGGGACCATTAGGCCTATCGCTCGTTTCAATTTGAGACCTTGCAGTTGGAATTTTTGTTTGTTTAGTCAAAGTCTAAAGACAGTCCAAAGTAGCCTGGGCTATTCCAAGTGTTTTCAGTTTCATCCATTTTTTTGAGGGTCTGAAGTGTATTTGACATTTTAGCTGCCAAAGCTCAGCTGCCTTATAGCCTCTCTAACTCTGGTCCTGCGCTGTGCTCAGTGTGCTGTGTGAGAGGGGGAGTGGCCAGCAGCTAGAGCGGCAACAGCAAATGTGTGCTTCTTTTACCGTTATATTTATCTATATCTTTTACATTTCTTATCCAAACAACGTAAAACTTGGCACGAGTAAGTGCAGTCACTTACTCGTGCCCGTAGCAAGAAACCTGTCACCTTTGAAATGGTTCGAGAGATATGCGAATAACAGACAAACAGACAACCGGACAAACAGACAGACAGACGTTCCTGTCATTTATAGATAGATACTTCGTTGTTCAAAAGATGTTGGAGTCTCAAAAACTACAATCAGAAGAGTTTTATTGCCAGCAACAGAACCCGATAGCAGCAGAAATTATACACTGATCTCATCAAGATTCTTTTATACTTCTAATTTTGCTGACCACCGTGGGAAAGCGTCAACTCCCCAACAGTGAAGTCACTTACAACCAATCAGCTTTCTTTCAAAACAACATTTTGGCACGATCAATACGATGCCCACAATTAGCAAATACGTCATTATTCACTGTCAGTAATTATCACCCAAATTTTACACCACATTACTCTGAACTCTGGGCAACACTATCTGACCTGAGTCAGTAGATCTCAGAGCCCTACTGGGTTTATATTCTACTAACATGTCATTCATGTATTCTGGACCTAAACCATTCAGTGATTTGTAGACCAGTAGCAGACTTTAAAATCTATTCTATAGCTGACTGGGAGCCAGTGTAAAGACTTTAGAACTGGAGTAATGTGCTCTGATCTCTTTGTTCTGGTTAAAACTCGAGCTGCAGCGTTCTGAATGAGCTGCAGCTGTTTAATGCTTTATTGTGGGAGTCCAGTCAGAAGACTGTTACAGTAGTCGAGTCTACTGGAGATGAAAGCATGAATCAACTTCTCCTGGTCTGTTTGAGACATAAAACCCTTCACTCTGGATATGTTCTTAAGCTGATAGAAGGCTGTTTTGGTGACTGATTTGATATGACTGCTGATGGTCAAATCTGAGTCTATCAGCCAAGGTTTCGGACTTGGTCTTTATTTTTCTAGAGAGAGTGACTTGAGATTTTTACTGACAGCAATCCTCTTCTCTTTATTGCCAAAACCTTAGTTTTGTCCTGATTTGATTGAAGGACATTTTGGTTCATCCAATGTTTTACTCGCTCTAAACAGTGACACAATGACTCTATTAGACTGTAATCATCCAGGGACAGTACTAGGTATATTTGCGTGTCATCTGCATAACTATGATAGTCAACATTAGAGTTCTGCAGAATTTGACCCAAAGCAACATATATAGGCTAAGTAGGCAGCATATATAAGTGTTCACCAGTTAAATTATTAAATGTGATTTGTTTTTGTTCAGATTCTGTCACATCGACCTGCTTTACTGTGACCTACGCTAAAGGAAGAATATGCTCTGAAAAGCAGACATCAGAGGATGAGTCCTGCTCCATCACATATCCCAGAGGTTAACTTTTCCAAACATCCAGAAAAACCCACACATATATTACACCTTTGAAGCAATATCTTAAGAAAATCTTAAGACACACGTCTGATTGAAACAGTCATTTATTTTCATATCAATAATTTCATGTCTGATCTTTGCTTTCTTTATTTTCCAAGTGTTAATGTGTTACTGAAATGTTTATTACATTTACACATTTCTCTTTTCTGGAATAACCATGCTTTAAACATTTTTGTAATAAACATATTTTTTATTTAACTCAACATGTCACATATAAACTGTTGAATAATTTATTTAAACAGAAGTAGGCCTTCAAAGTACTCCTGCAGATGTGAACCACGTTAGACTGACCTGTAACACCAGCTGTCCACTGGCTGACAACCAAACTGCCTACAGGTGGTACAAGAACAGAAACTTAATGACGGATGAGAAGAAACAACAGCTTTCAGTTTTCCGCTCCTCTCCTGATATCTTCTCCTGTGCTGTCAAAGATCACGAGGATCTGCACTCTGCTGAAGTCTGTGAGTATAAACCAACTTACAGTCTGTTATAACTTACACAAACATGACAGTTTGCATGATTAATGGTCAATATGAAATATGATTACTCTAATAATGTCTAAACATCAAACACCAAAGTAACAGAAATTCATTATAATTTGATGCATTTTCCTTTTCCATGAAGTAATAAACATCAGTCTTGAAAGTCTTTGATGTTTAGTTTTTAT
The DNA here is from genome assembly GCF_963691925.1 of Scomber scombrus. Lineage (NCBI taxonomy): Eukaryota > Metazoa > Chordata > Actinopteri > Scombriformes > Scombridae > Scomber > Scomber scombrus. Next base: position 29,447,702 of record NC_084971.1, read on the forward strand.
TAATACTCTTAGCCAGACATTTCCTAATGTGACCCACAGTATACTGAAATGGAAATAAAATGCATAATTTCTTAAGTTTTTGTGCATCACATAGACATTTTTATATATGCAAATGTACAAATTTGACCTGTTTTTTAAGAAAATTCCAAAATCACCATTTAAACATGTTTTATTAGTGCCCGAGCACTAAAAGTGCAAGGCCCTATTGTATCTGTACAGATTATTATTATACTTTTTCTACGAGTTTGACTGCCTTTTTCCCCCCTTTGGGGTTCCCCAAAACTCACCAAATTCTGCACGTAAGCCAGGCTTGGCGAAAGATTTTATATTTTAAGGATCGTGGCAAAATGGCTCAATAGCACCCCCTAGAAAATTTTAAAAATAGAGCCCTTCGACTCAGATTGACGTAGACAAACGAAATTCGGTACACATATGTATCGTGTAAAGACGCACAAAAAAGTTCAAAAGTCTGGGTACCCATGACATCACTCCAACAGTAAGTCGGCCATTTTGAAAAATATGTGCGATTTCCACGCCTCGTACTTTAACGAACTTGTCCTAGGGATTTAATCCGACCAACTTCAAATTTGCACAGAATCATCTTGAGACATTGGAGATGAAAAGTTATCAAAAACGTTCTGATTAGGGATTCGGTTTGGGCGTGGCGGTGCCGACAATTTCCTTCGCCATTCGATCCTTCGCCAAAAAGCAGGAAATCCTTATAACTACTACAGACATCGTCCGATCTACACCAAATTGATCACGCATGTAGAGGGTCCCGCCTTGAACACGTCTATGCATCAATACTGTGTCATATACACAGCGCCACCTACTGGACACAGGAAGTCAGCCTCATATGACAAACATTACCTGATTTCTATGAAATTTACAGGCTGTCTTCTCCACATCACATACTAAAACATGACATATTATTGGTGGTTGACCTTTAGCGCCACCTCCTGGACACAGGAAGTCAGCCTCATATGACAAACATTATCCGATTTCTATGAAATTTACAGGATGTCTTCTCCACATCACATACTACAACATGACATATAATTGGTGGGTGCTCTCTAGTGCCACATAGTGGAAACAGGCAGTGATATTTCACCACATCATGCAACGTCAAATAAAAGCCTGCGTATGAAGACTTCTACGTGCGCGCCCTCCGACTGCACCACAGCCCCGACATGCATGGGGGGGGCGAGGGCCCGTTCATCGCTGCTTGCAGCTTTAATTCATCATGTTCTATGAAATGTTCTCCTGGACCAAAACAATTGTATTGTGAATGTCTTTTTTCCACAAAAATTAATCACACAGAAGGATTTATCAAATATTTATTAATGACTGACGGGGAATTTATTGGTGTAGAGACTAATTATGAGTCGGGATATGAACAGTGTGTGAGGGTTAAGGCTACTTTAGCGGTTATTTAGGGTGACCCTACTTTAAGTCTTGAATCTATATTACAGGTATTAATGATAACAGCTGCTGGAGTGTAAATTATATCAGAAGGAGAATCTGCGCCCTGGAAGGCTCTTCAGTGGACATTTCAACTCAATATTTGTATCCTGACAACAAGAACAGGTCTAAAGTTTGGTATAAAATAAAGAGACGTGGTGAGGAGGAAGCTGTCAAGCCGACTAAGGATGCAGGTCGCGTGCAGTATGATGACAACATGAACAACCAGCACATCCTGAGAATCAACAACCTGAAGAAGAATGACTCAGCAGAATACACATTCAGACTCCTAAAAGATGATGGAGGATGGAAGAGTAATCGACTTGGAGTGACTCTGATTGTCTCGGGTAATTTCTGTCTGTGTACTTTTTTATTTATTTTTTCAGGCACAGACACCTTTATTTAATAGTTGACAGACAGGAAATAATGGGAGAGAAAGGGGGGTGTGACATGCAGCAAAAGGTCCTCCGGCCGGGAGTCGAACCGGGGTCCCCTGCATACGCTCTAACCACTCGACCACCTGCGCGCCTGTCTGTGTACTTTTCAATAGAGACTTTGCTGCTTCCTCACCATGTACTGACAGCAGTCAGCAGACTTTACTCATTAATGACTGTGAAAGAGATCAAAGGCTGGTTCATGTTTAATATGATAAAGCCTGCAAAATAGTAGACAGTCAGAATAATGTAAAAGTAGTTTAATTAAGGACACACAATAAGCTGTATGCAGGATCATGCAACACCTGAAACTCATAACAATACAGTGTGCAAGTGGGCAAGACCTAGTTCAAATATTCACTATTTTAAGTACTTTAACAGAAGCTTAGTTTCCCAACTTTGTCTAAATTAGGAGCCTCCATTCTTTCCATGGTCTACTTAAAACATCATGCATCATTGTAGAAGTCGCATTGGAAGAGAGAACCACACACTCTGCAACTTAAAATATACTCATGTAAGTGTACAAAAAAAGCACATGATAATAACATGCTCACCACTTTGACACAGTATAAGGAAACCTGCTTCAAATATAGGAAACGCAAGCAAATACAGAAACATTTCAAGTCATAAAGAAAGTGTTCTGGGGGAACTTGTTTTTTTTTTCCTTTGGTGTCCAAGAAAGAGTTAAAGATGTTTGTTCTCGCTTCAAATTTGTAATTTCATGATATAAAGTGTAGCCTATTTGATGGTCTTAATTTTTGTGTTTTTTCATAACTTGCATTGAGCTCTCTTAGCCACCATAGTTAGAGAGGATATCAGAATGGATGGACGGACGTACAAAGGCTTTAACTCTGACTCAGGAGTCTGTGCTTCATGTCCCATCTTCTACAAAGCACTGTTTTTGATATGATGTTGATTTTAAATATGTACTCTAGTTTTAGTTGGCTAAACCTCTGTGTAAGGCAAGGCAGCTTTATTTATATAGCACATTTCATACCCTGTGGCAACTCAATACGCTTTACATAAAACAAACATTTGACATTAAGAATTGGAAGCATAAAACATACAATTAAAAAGATAAATAAATAAAATAATTTATAGTTAATTATAGTTAAAAAAAATTGGAAACATTAAAACAATAAAAAAGCACCCAATTATAACAAAAATAAAAGTACAGAAAAATTGAAAGAGAGAAAGAAAATAAGTCTAGACTAAAACAGAGCATAAAATATGATAGTGTAGCATAAAGTAATGGTTTGTATTAAAATCATTAAAAGGACATACAGTGCAAATGAAAGATTCAATTTAACTTAACTGCTTTGACAGAGCTCAATCATAAGCACTTGAAAAGAGTAACGTTTTTAACCTGGATTTAAAAATGTTCACAGTTGGGGCTGATTTCAGTTCTGCTGGTAGTTTGTTCCAGTTGTGTGAAGCATAACATCTAAAAGCTGCTTCACCATGTTTAGTCTGAACTCTGGGCTCCACTATCTGACCTGAGTCAGTAGATCTCAGAGCATTGTACAATGACATACTTACAGTACATAGTGCTTTTACAATTCATGTTCAATTCATGAAGTGAGTTTTGTATATGTCTCGGTCTCCAGTGACTCCAATGACGGTGTCCAGGTGTGGTCTACAGGTGCGTGTTAGTGTAATGTTTTTTAGACTCCATGAATGCTCGTTCAATGTCCGAGTGCCCTTGCAGGCCCTTATCAATATCCAAGAGTAGGTTACTTGCGTGCTCCATAGATAGTAAGTCCACATAGTCTCTGAGCCATCCACAAAGTGCAAAGCAGGAGGGCTTGTGTGCCTTCCAGTTCATAAGCATTATTCTTTTTGCAGAGAGGAAGTCCAGGTTCATTAGATAATGTACAGAGTTAGATTTTATATGCTCTGTTCTTTGTCGTAGAATGCATGTATTTGGACAAACAGGTATTTGGACCTCTAGCATATCTGTTAAAATAACCAGAATTTTCTGATTGCAAGATAGTCCCATAGAAGATGAGTCAGAGACCCATACCCTCCACAGTTGTGCCAGCATTGGTCTGTCCGTTCACCTTTCATTTTAGATAAACGAGAAGGGGTCATATAGGCCCTACAACATAGTATCTTAAACTGGATAATTGTATATCGGATACACTTAGATGAAGTGATACTTTTCACCCAGATGTTACTCCATTGTTCTGAAGTGAATGATGTACCAAGATCTTTCTCCCATGCCTGTTGGATGGTTTGGGATTACGTTGGGCAAGAAATAAAAGTTTATAGTGTGACGGCCCTGGGCCTCTATGGTAGAGGGGATGGTCTGCCTTGCTTTCTACTCCTGTGTTTCTCTCTTCCCCTAGATGGTCTGGTCCCTCCCTCCTCATCAAGTGATTGAGATCACCTGTTGGGAGCCTTTTTAAATCCTGGCGTGCCAAGATGTCACTCTCTCACTCTCTGGCCCTCCTGGAAGGCTGGTGCCTTTCAGGCTCCTTATGTTTAGTTTAGTTTGTTTTATTGCGTTAAGAAGTAGCCTTGGTTCGTGTTATTTTGATGTTAAAACTATTGTTTGATTCATTTTTGTTAACTTTAATAAATTACTTTCATTTGAGCTCTTGCCGTGTGGTCCTCCCTGCTTTGTTGTGCTCTTAAACGAGCTGGGCATAACAAGTGGGGGCTCGTCTAGTTAGAACCTGGGAAATGTTATAGTTTCTGATAAGTTTGAGCATTTGGCTTTGGTTGGGAGGCCCACCGGAGTAGTTCTTTTGTTTAGATGGAACAGGTAGAGTTTGAGACTTTGCTTTAGTTTTTCATGGTGTTAAACTGCATCTGATCGGTGTGGCCAAGAGACGGGTAAGTTTGGGTTATGCGGTGCATAGTTTTGGGATGGTTGTAGCTGAGTAGCTGGGCTATTTTTCTGTCTGGCAGGAGCATTTTCTTGTGTCCCCCAGGTAGGCTGTAGCAGCAGTTATCTCACAAGGAGAAGCTGTTGGTTTGTTGTTTTCAGGGCTGTTTGTTATTTTTGTGTGTTGTCCGCGCGGCTGGCAGCATTTGGCTCGGGAGCACCCCTAAGTATTGGCTGGGGGCAATCTGCCTTCCCCAATACAGACGGTTTGTAGGTGCATAAATACCCACCGCCAGTACACACATGAAGACTAGGGAGCAGCTAGTAAGTTTGGGCTAGGCAGTTAGGAGGGGGCGCTCCTATCACTCATCATCCCTGCGGTTGTGTGCTGTGTGACTCAGGCTGCCTTGTGGTTGTTTTTTGAATAGGTTCAGGTATTTAACTGGATGTATTTTTGATAGGGTTAATGATGGACACTGACCATAGTAATCCGTTGGTCTCTGAGTTTTTGGAAAGACCAGCTCGCAGTACATTAGCTCAGTTTAGAAAGGCAGATCTACTTGAGTTGGCTACATTGTTGGGATGGTCAAAAACGGATCAGGTGCCACGGAAGGTAGAGCTAAGGGACATCGTGGAAGGGTTAGCGGTGTCGGCCAAGCTTTTGGAGGTGGTTCAGGTTCCAGTGGCTCCATCAGTTTCTGAGCTTTTTGGTGGGACTTTGTCTTTTGACCAGTATATGCAGTTGGAGAGGGAAAAGGCAAACAGGGAGAAAGCGAGACTACAGTTTGAATTGGAACATGAGAAGATCATAGCTGAAGTGGCCTTGGAAAGGGAGAGATTGCAGGTTGAGCAATTGAAGCTAGCGCTGATAAGAGACGGTAAAGCACAGGAATCGTTGTGGACTGGAGGAAGAAGTGAGTCTGCAGGGGGGCGTAGTGGTTTGGATATTGCTGAGAGCTTGCGTATTCTCCCGAAGTTCGATGAGAAAGACCCAGATACATTTTTTGCATTGTTTGAGCGGGTGGCAGATGGTAGAGGATGGCCAGATAGTCACAGGACTCTTATGTTGCAGTGTGTTTTCACTGGCAAGGCCCAGAGTTTTTTCTGCCCTTAGTTCGGCTGAAGGTGGCGATTATGCTACAGTTAAAGGGGCGGTTCTGAAGGCATATGAATTAGTTCCTGAGGCGTATAGGCAGAGATTTAGAAACTGGAAGAAAGGGGACAAGCAAACACACATTGAATTTGTGCAGGATATTTTGGCCCATTTCTCTCGCTGGTGTTCTGCCTCTGGGGTGGACAATTATGTGGATCTCTGTGACTTGATTGTGTTGGAACAATTTAAGAGTTCTTTGCCGGCTTATCTTGCTACATACATCAATGAAAGGAAGGTCAAAACAGCATCGGCAGCGGCAGTTCTTGCTGACGAGTATGTTTTAACACATACTGGTGGCTCAGGGTTTGGTCGGGCCCACAGAAATGAGCAGCAGAGGGATGATTTCAGGGGTAGGCCTAGTAGGAATCTAGGGGTCGCCCAAGAACCAGTTCATCCATCAGTGAGGCATGTTCCAGCGACAAATGGGAGGTTTGATCCAGCTAGGGTTTGCCATGTATGTAAAAACAAGGGACACTGGAAAGGGGAGTGTCCAATCAGTAAGACAGGACAGACATCAGCAGATTCTAGTGTATATGTGAAGTCTGCTGGACTTGTGTCCTCTGCACGAAATATTGAGTCTGAGTCGGGTCTTCTTGGAGCAAATTCTTCATCTAAAAGTGTTGATGAGATGTATGCACCATTTGTTTCAGAGGGCTTTGTGTCCTTGGATGGGAAAGACAAGACCCCTGTTAAGATTCTGCGAGACACTGGGGCTACTGAGAGTCTCATTGTGGAGGGCATTTTGCCTTTTTCAACCGGTACTGCTACGGGAAGTAAAGCTCCGGTAGTTGGGGTGGGGTTGATTCCACTGTTGGTTCCGGTGCATCATTTTCATTTTTTCTCAGATCTTGTTTGTGGAGAGGTAGATATGGGTGTGCGTCCCCAGTTGCCAATCCAAGGCATAGACATTATTCTGGGGAATGACTTGGCTGGTGCAAGGGTCTGGAAAGATGGTCCGCCCCTAGTGTATGTGAGTTCACCCTCTCAGGTGTCTGGACAGCCGGATGATTGTGCTAGGCAGTATCCTAAGGTTTTTTCTTCCTGTGCAGTGACACGGGCAAGAAGTAAAGCTACGCTAGCGCAGACACAAGGGTCTGAACAGATTCATTTTTCTCAGGCAGGGGATTCTGAGAAAAAGGGAGTCTTGCCTTCTGTCAGCAGTCACAAATTGGGGTCTGTGAGGCCATTAGCCACATTTGAGGTGGTGCCTGCAGAGGATTTTGATGTTCCATCAGAGCCTATTCTTACAGGGAGACTCAACAATTCTGCGTATTTGAACTGTTTGGACCGTCAGTTGAGTTATTTGTCGGATACTCAGCAGTTAGATGAGGTGCAGTTGTTGCATTCTCACTTGTCTCTCTTCTCAGATACTCCCTCAGTTACCAACCTGATTGAGCATGACATAGAAGTAGGGGATGCTCGGCCTGTTAGCCAACGTCCTTACCGGATGCCTGTAGGGAAGCGTCAGCGGATGGAGAAGGAGGTAGAGTACATGTTACAACATGGAAAAGCTGAGCCAGCATGCTCCAGCTGGGCTTCTCCATGCCTGTTGGCAGATAAGGCAGATGGGTCTGATAGATTTTGCACAGATTTCAGACAGGTAAATGCTGTCACCAAACCTGATGTCTATCCAATGCCTCGTATGGAGGACTGCATCGATCAGGTGGGGGGTGCAAAATTTGTGACTAAGCTGGACCTTTCTGAAGGGGTATTGGCAGGTGCCATTGACAGCTAGGGCTAAGGATATTTCATCATTCATCACACCCTGGGGGTTGTTCTCATATTCTGTAATGCCTTTTGGGCTGAGAAATGCCCCAGCAACATTTCAGCGCCTTATGAACAGGGTTTTGTCTGGGTGTGCAGCATATTTGGATGATGTGGTGGTGTTCAGTGACACCTGGGAGGCCCATGTTCAACGTTTGCAGGCAGTGTTTGAGAGGTTGGTTGAAGCAAATTTGACTGAATTTGCAAAAGCGACAGTGACATATCTGGGTAAGGTGGTAGGCCAAGGGGTAGTTCGTCCTGTGCAGGCTAAGGTGGAGGCAATCGCTAAATATCCTGCACCAACATCCAAAAAGGAACTGATGCGGTTCCTAGGGCTGGTAGGGTATTATCGCAGTTTTTGCTGCAATTTCTCCACTGTAGTGGCTCCAATGACGAACCTCTTGAGAAAAAATACTCCATTTATCTGGTCTCCATACTGTCAAGTGGCTTTCACGGGTGTGAAGAAACTGATTTGTTCTGCTCCTGTCCTTACAGCTCCAGTGTTTGACAGACCTTTTAAGGTACAGGTGGATGCAAGCAACATTGGTGCTGGGGCTGTTCTCCTGCAGGAAGGGGTGGGGGGAATTGAACATCCAGTTTGCTTCTTTTCACGTAAGTTTAATCGTCACCAGTTGAATTATTCAGTTATTGAAAAGGAGACATTGGCATTGATTTGGGCACTAAAATTTTTTGAAGTTTATGTTGGTCCATCATTGCCGGTGACAGTTTATACAGATCATAACCCTTTGACTTTTCTGTCTACTATGCAGAATGGTAACCAGAGGCTTATGCGCTGGTTGCTATTTCTCCAGCCATATACATTGCAGGTATGTCATGTGAAAGGTCGGGATAATGTGATGGCTGACGCATTGTCTCGAGCTCCTGTTTGATGTACTGAAGACCTTTTTCAGTAGGGGTCTTCGTTTTATGGGGGGGGATGTGACGGCCCTGGGCCTCTATGGTAAAGGGGATGGTCTGCCTTGCCTTCTACTCCTGTGTTTCTCTCTTCCCCTAGATGGTCTGGTCCCTCCCTCCTCATCAAGTGATTGAGATCACCTGTTGGGAGCCTTTTTAAATCCTGGCATGCCAAGATGTCACTCTCTCACTCTCTGGCCCTCCTGGAAGGCTGGTGCCTTTCAGGCTCCTTATGTTTAGTTTAGTTTGTTTTATTGCGTTAAGAAGTAGCCTTGGTTCGTGTTATTTCGATGTTAAAACTATTGTTTGATTCATTTTTGTTAACTTTAATAAATTACTTTCATTTGAGCTCTTGCCGTGTGGTCCTCCCTGCTTTGTTGTGCTCTTAAACGAGCTGGGCATAACAATAGATACATGAGATAGTGCCCCTTTTTGTACTAGCTGTGCTCTAGTTCTGTATTAAATACAAGAGTAGTGTTATCATTTAGCTTCTTACTTATGATGGATTTAATTTGTAAGTATGAGTTTGAGATGATTTGTCTCTTTTACATTTACTGTCCAATCTAATCATCTTTCAGGTTTGGAAGTTAAGTTGCATCCTGCTGTGGTGACAGAGGGCCAGAGAGTCACACTGACCTGCAGTACCAGCTGTCCTCTGACTGACAACACAAACTACATTTGGTACCTGAACAGTCGACGTCTGACGGAGCCAGAGAGCCAAAACAAACACCTGCTTCTAGACCCAGTCACCATTCAACATGCAGGAAACTACTCCTGTGCTGTCAAAACCCACCAAAACATCATCTCTGGTGAAAAGACTCTAACTGTCCAAAGTATTACAGGAACATCAAAAGGAGCAGCTGCAGGAGTTGTTGTTGCGCTCCTGGTTATAACACTCGCTGTCTTGTGGATTAGGTGAGAAACACTGAGCTTTGATTCAGAGTCATGATATTTACACACTAACCTGACATCATCTACTTGTTTTTATGTTCTCATTTCACTAATCAGGACAAAGAGGTCCTCCAGACATTCTGCTAGACCTGAAACATCAGACAATAAGGAGGTAAATAAAATAATTTAAACAATTCTGCTACATTACATAACATTATTGCACACAAACCTTGCCAAGTGCTTTTCTCGCAGGTCTTATTTTATTACTAAACACCACTTTATAATGAAACTACAATGTAAATATCTGCTGTTACTCTCACTTAATATAACTTCTAAAACCCCTTTGTTATACTAAATGATAAATAAGCTCTACTAATCAACAGCAGTCCTCTTACAGATTAAAGGTTTAAGAGGACAGAATAGACTGTTAGTCATTGTGAGAGTTGTGGGCAGATGTACAGCATGCAGCTCTGTAAGTGAAAGTTCACTTCCTTCCTTGTAACCCAACAACACCTCCAGTGAAGAATCTAGAACATAGTGCAGTATTTAATGTTATTTAATGTCACATTTTGACTTTATCTTGATAGTTTCTCATTTCTTTTGTTAGTTTCAGTTTTTATAGTGTAGGACCTCTTCATGCCAGATACAGTAGTGTTCAACTACTATTTTCAATGAAACATTGTAAAAGTTGCTTAATTGAAAAAGTTGAAGAACGTGAAGCTGTCTCTGCAGAAGTTTATGATCACTGAATGCACTGCAGAGCATTCAGAATGAAACTAATAATAGTATAATGTGTTGTAGATGAAGGAAATCTGAAGAGCTAATTCAGACAGATGACGTTAAAATCTTGAGAGCCTTTTTAAAAAATCTTCCTTTTCTGTTTTCTGTAAAACAGTCTGCCATATTCTTCAAGTTGTTCACAATATTAACCCCTAAACTTCTGCATTAAAAATGTGTATTTCTTACAATTTACAGTAAATGTTAATTACCCTAAAAGTGTTGATAAACACACATCAAACTTTTACCAACAACATAGTTTTCACAAGTGCATTTCTTACAGTTTACAGTAAATTATCATTACATCAGAGAGGATGAACATTTATATCATACCTGAAATGTACGGGGTGAAACCAAGAAACACACATCCAACTTTTACCAAAAACACGGTTGTTTCTAATCAACAAACCTTTTTCACAGCAGACAGTTTGACTTGTCAAAGCAGAAAAAGTACAGGTGTGAATAATAACATTAATGTTGGCATCCATACTGAATCTTCTGAGTCTATAAGCTTTTTAAATGTCATATTTAGAAACATAATTAACCCACATTATACTTATACAACACATTATTTTCTTTTGTTCAGTTATAACGGCCAGATGATGGATCCCTGAAGTTCAGACAACACAGCAAACAAAAACTTAAAGAGAGTGTACAGAGGAATTAGTTTCTGGTTATTACTGATTGCATTTACATTTATGAAAACCAGTCGTTAACCTTCTCTACAACACCTTACTGTGAATGAGCGAGCACCACAGGAGCCACATTGGCAGTGATGGACATCCACTGTCTGCTTTGAGAAGAGAAACAAGGACCTTTTACAATCCATCCTGTCTAACTCATAGAGCAGACCATCAAATCACAGAACAAAAACCCTTCAACACAGTTCTGTAAAACATAATAAGCACTCAGTTTTGTAAAGTTATGAAAATATTTCAGTCAGTTCAGTCCAGTAAAACATAATCAGCAGTGATAAGTCCTTTATGTTCATCATTAACTGTTTCACTGCTGAATCAGAGTGTTTGAAAGCTCCAGTAGAGGCAGATGAAGCAGCATCTCAAGTGATGACTGAACAGACTGATCTAACTGTACACAATACTTATATGTCTCAAGTAGATTGAGCAGTGACATTGTTAGACCACAATGCAATGCCAGATAAGCTTAATGAAGCATTTTGTGTTTTGTTTTTCTGGTGAGCTTCATGTTGTATTACTGGCTGGTTGATTTGCAGATGTAAAAAAAGCTTTTATAAAACTGATTTTGCTCTCAAGAACATGTTCCACTCTGCATGTTCTGTAGTGTTTGATATGATAATAAATATCTGCAGCTTTCTCTTCACGTGTTTGGGTTTTTTCCCCCCTGTGAAACAAATACAGTCTCACATCTCTCTGCCCTACACTGGACCTTTTTATGACCAAGATTTGACACATGCAATGCAAAGCGTAAATTGAGAAACAGTTAAACCTTAAAATAAATATAAAGGTTTTCTATCTTAAAATATGACATCAAATAAGTAAATAACTGCTGCACTACATCGATTGTTTATCTGTGGTTTCTTTTTTACTGAGAATTACAATGAGGAAGTAGGTTCATTTTTGGTATCAGAGCTACATGCAGCATGTCTGCCAGCCGTCCTCACACTGACCAACAGTTCCTTCTGGCTTCAGTCATTAGTCTGTAAACCTGCTCTTAATTTACACTTTTTTAGTTTTATGAGCTTTCATGAGGTCAGCAGTTATGATGTAGAAGATACACACACTGACATACAATCAACTTATAGAGCCAGTAGCCTATAGATACCAACATTAATGTTACTTACACCTGCACTTTTTCCAGCTTAGACAAGTCAAAATGTAGCACACTTTATTAAGATACTCAGTGCACTTCTGACTTATGTTTTGTCTTTACTTCTCCACAAAATATACACATCACATAGCAGTTTAGTTAGTTTCCAAACTGATTCATGTTCTGAAAATATACTTGAACAATACACAACTGTGGCATAAAAATGCATTTAATAAGAAAGTATTGTGGCTCTGTTATAGTGTATATTGCTACACTGTTTACAGCTATAGGGCAAAATCAGGCAAACATTATACACAGGCCAGCTGACAGTCTTGCCTGGGCCCGGGACGAGATAATCTTAGATGGGCCCCCACGCACCCGGATCTCTCCTTTTCCCTTGCTTTTCCTCTCCTCTTCTCCTCTGCTCTTCCTCTCCTCTCCTCAGTGTTGGGGAAGCTACTTTGCAAGCATAGCTTGTAAAACTACATGTAGTTCAGCCTGGCAGTAGTTTGAACAAACTATCATTTCTACCCCTAGAGAAATGTAATTTGTAAAACTACAGCTAAAAAAAGTAGCTTTAGCAACTACTATACTCATTATACTCATTTAACTCAACGTTAAATAAATCAACATGTGGTGTATATGAAACTAAATATAATAGCCTACAAAAAATTCACATGCCAGCAGAAATATGCCTCTCAACTCAGTTTTATTTTTTTAAAGAAAAAAAGCTGGTCAACATACTGTAGGTTCACCATAGACATGTTGGGTAATATAAAGAGAAAATGAAAAGCCTACCCCAATACCCACATGTAAATCAGAAATGTAAATCAGTCTACAAAAAATGTAATAAAAAACCCAAAGAGGCAGACATATTCTAGATCGGTGTGTCTTCAACAACAATGTTGGCATGACATGACATGATTCATGCCTTTTTTTTTTTTTTTAAATGTCATGTGCAGGTGGTCGAGTGGTTAGAGCACATGCCATATACGCTGCTAAATAAAGGCGTCCATGCCAACAAAATCTTAAAAAAATAAAATAATAATATTTCATGTTATTGACCAAAATTGTAGTTTGTAAATTGAGTAGTTTAACTACAAAAAATGACCCAAAAAGTAGTTGAAATACTTGACGCAGCACAACATATGAATGTGGTTTAACTACCAGCAAGTTACAGAAAATTGTAGTTAAGCTATTATATATATATATATGTAGTTCAACTACATGTAGTTTAAGTCTAACCAACACTGCCTCTCCTCTGCTCTTCCTACTCCTACTCTATCAGACTCGGTCATTTTAGTTGGCCATAATGCAGGATCGCTGAAATTAAATATCTGATCAGTCTCTGATCCATCCTGCTCAGACTCTCTGACGGGGCAGCGGGCCCCTCCCGCTCCACTGTGACTCTCTTCTCTCTCACCGGTAGCCTGACTCTGTCCCTCCGTTGCGGGGCAGCTCTCCTGCGTCACTCTCTCGGTCACCTGACCTGACTGCAGCTGGATCTCTCTCCTCTTTGACGGAGCTACCAAACTCAACTGTTTCTGTCAAAGATAACGTGTTGTGTGTCAGGCTTTTATACAAGCTAATGGACATTAACATTAGAGCTGTTAGGTTACGTTACAAGGCTGCCGGTAAACGTTGGCTGCGCTGTTTCTTACCTTGCTCTACGTTGACTTTACTAGTTCCAGCTTCACCGTCACCACCTTTTTTAAAATATTTGTTTAGAAAATCTCTAAGACCTCTATTTTCTTTTTCTTCTCTTCTTCTCTCCTCTTTACTTTTCTGAGCACCGGGCTTGGGCTGACCGGACATTTTTAGCGTACTGAACTTCAAATGACAACATCAAATTTTGATCAGTGGCCAAACCATTTTTGTGTTGGGGGTGGGGTGGTTCTTGACCACTATTTCAAGAGCGATTAGGAAGAAAACAATTAAAAGCTTTTATGTAACTCAAATATTACATTTTTTTTCCACAAATAGGCCTATTTTGAAAAAAATATTCCATAATTTAATGTGGGCCCAGTTCTGGGCCCCCCCCCCTACCCTGGGCCTGGGACAACAGACCCGTTTGTCCCCCCCTATCGGCGGGCGTGATTATACATGTACCACTATGGGATCCTATTAACACTGATACATGTTAGATGAGCATGAAACAGCATAACACATGCAACTCATCTTCTTATCTGCAAATACACACAGACATTGTTAGCAACAGATTTTTGTCCATGTTTCATCTCAGCACTGAACAACAATATACCTCCATCTTGTGGCGAAATGTAGTTACTACACCTATGATGTACAATGCCTGTGTAATCTAGTGGGAGCACAATAACTACTTATAAATCAAACAAATAACATCAGCAGTAAATGTTAATCTGAATTATACCAAAAGTAGGATCTCAGACATTAAAATAAACAAATATGTAAAAGAAAAAAAAATGCAGTGAAAAAGGTCCACTGATTAGAAGATGTAAGGACAACCGTGTTATTGTACATTTCAGATATGATATAAATGTTAATCCTCTATTATTTACGATATACTGTAAGAAATACACATAACATTTTTAATGTACAAGTTTAGGGGTTAATATTGTGAACAATTTGTACAAAATTGCAGATTGATTTACAAAAAAACCTGAAAAGAAACAATTTTAAAAAGGCTCTCATGGTTTTTATTTCATCTGCCTGAATGAGCTCTTCAGATGTCTTTCGTCCACAACATATTATACTATCATTGGTTTTATTCGGAATGCTCTGCTGTGTCTTGACGTTAATAAACGTTTGCAGTTTCCACCACAAAAAACATATATGATGACACCTACTAATTAAAGTCAAAAGTTTCCTGTCAAACTGTGACAACAAATACTTCTTTATTTGAAGTTTTGCTGTTTTACAATCAGGAAGGAAGTGAAGAGCTGCATTATGTGGGCGGACTCACATCTCTCACAATGACCAACGGTCTAGTCTGTAATCTTCAGTCTTCACTCTGTAAGAGGACTGCTATTGATTTTAATTTTATTTATAGTTTTGGTGTTCATGAACACAGCAGGTGTGGTAAGGTCATTAAATAAATTGTATAATCAACTTTCTGTTTCGAAGCGGAGAGACTACAGCAGCCATGTTGTTGACAGAAGCTGGCTGTGTGTTTATGGGTTTCATTCTGTGCATCTCAGGTATGAATTATTGTTTATTCTCTTCTTATTTAATGACTGTAAACATGATATATACAATATGAGATTATTAACTGTAACCTGTAAAAAATGTTTTACTTGATTATAGGAGTTTAAGTGCAAAACTGGAAGAATCCTGCAAATTATACAATAAATATTTTCACTATTTTAAAATGATCCAAATCTTTGTTTCTGTTAAAGGGGTTCAGGTACGAGCAAACAGCATCTGTGCCTTAAAAGGTTCATCAGTGGATCTGCCCTGCTCAGCTCAACATCACACTTCAACCATGAAATGGTTCACTGTACACTTTGAGGGATCCAAGCGTGTTCTCAAAGAGCTCTCTGCAGCTGGAAATCATGTAAAGTACAACATGTCTGAAGAGACTCATCCAACTCTAACAATCAAAGATCTGACAGAGAGTGATAAAAAGGTTTACTGCTGTTCAGAGAGTGCAGGATACACACAAGACTGCTCACAAAGTGAGGTCCTCATCCATGTTGCAGGTACAGTGTTTGTCTCTAATGTGTTACTTTAAGAATGAAATCAGTATATGAACTCTCACGTTATTCACCATCATCTCAGACCTGCAGGTGAAGGGGATTCCTGCCACAGAGGGACAGACAGTATCACTGATTTGTAGCTCCAGCTGTCCTCTGACTGAAAACCCTGCAGCCTACATCTGGTACAAGAACAGAGAGTTTCTCTATCAGGACTGGTCTCCCTGGTACCAACAGCTGGTCAGCAGTGAGGAAGCAGTCAGATACTCCTGTGCTGTCAAAGGCTACGAGCATCTCAGAGCTCCTGAAGTCTCAGTGGGTGAGTGACAACATTTGGCTCCTCATCATGTTACAAAAACCGCTAGTTAAACACTTCCAAGAATATTTTTTAATATATAAGATTTGATTTAATTATAAAGTATATTAAATACTGTAACTAAGTGTTCACCAGTTAAATTACTAATACCATTTATTTTTGTTCAGATTCTGTCACATCGACCTGCTTTACTGTGACCTACGCTAAAGGAAGAATGTGCTCTGAAAAGCAGACATCAGTGGATGAGTCCTGCTCCATCACATATCCCAGAGGTTAACTTTCTCTAAACATACACAAACATTTACACAAACACTCTCCCACAATTATACAATCTTTAGAACAATATTTGAAGTGTCAATATCTAATTTATTTTTTATCTATTTATTTTTTTAATATCATTTTTATGTCATATCTTTGCTGTCTTTCTTTATTTTCTAAGTTTTACTGTGTTACAGACATGTTTATGACTTTTCAACACATTCTTCTTTTCAGCTTTAACCTCGCTTCAATAGTTTTTTTAATCAATATATTATTTTTATTTAATGCAAATAGGCACAAATAAACTGATAATAATGTATCTAACATCTCCTAACAGAAGTAGGCCTTCAAATGACTCCTGCAGATGTGAACCACGTTAGACTGACCTGTAACACCAGCTGTCCACTGGCTGACAAACAAACTGCCTACAGGTGGTACAAGAACATAAACGTAATGATGAATGAGAAGAAACAGCATCCTTCATCAGTTCTCCGCTCCTCTCTTGATATCTTCTCCTGTGCTGTCAAAGATCACGAGGATCTGCACTCTGCTGAAGTCTGTGAGTATAAACCAACTTACAGTCTGTTATAACTTACACCAACATGACAGTTTGCATTATTAATGGGCAATATGAAATATGATGACTTTAATAATGTCTAAACATCAAACACCAAAGTAACCTTTTTCATGATGTCATAAACATCAGTGCTGAAAGTGTGTACCTGATTTTCATTTTTAGGCTGTACTTCATAGTGTTAATAATCTATTATCTCAATTATTTAGTCAGTGATGGAGATGATCAGCTGGTAACCAGTGTGTCTTATTAAAAGGTGACATTAACTGCTGATTGGTGTTTGGGTTGATATGTAAATCATAAATTTGATAAACTTTAAAATAAAAACCTGAACTTTTTAATTTTAGAGATTGATCCATTAAGAAAATTAAATTAGATTATCTGTATAAATCTAAACAATGTTTTAAATTGTTTTGCCCAAAGTCACATAAAGTATTTAAAGAGGCGCTTTAGTTGCTTTGGCATTCTGTGCTATTTCCTGAACACTTCAACCACAGATTTTTTAAAGGCTACTTTAGCAGTTATTTAGCGTTACCCACTTAAAGTCTTTAATCTATATTTTAGGTATTGATGATGATAAGAGCTGTTTATTCTTATTCAGGTATTGATGGTGTGAGCTGCTGGAGTGTAAATTATATCAGAAGGAGAATCTGCGCCCTGGAAGGCTCTTCAGTGGAGATTTCAACTCAATATTTGTATCCTGACAACAACAAGAACAGGTCTAAATGTTGGTATAAAATGAACAGAAGTGGTAAAGAGGAAGCTGTCGAGCTGACTGAGGATGCAGTTCATGTGCAGTATGTTGACAACATGAACAACCAGCACATCCTGAGAATCAACAACCTGAAGAAGAATGACTCAGCAGAATACATATTCAGACTCCTAAAATATGGAGAATGGAAGACTAATCGACTTGGAGTGACTCTGATTGTCTCAGGTAATTTCTGTCTGTGTAATTTTCAATAGAGACTTTGCTGCTTCCTCACCATGTACTGACAGCAGTCAGCAGACTTTACTCATTAATGACTGAACAAGAGATCAAAGGCTGGTTCATGCTTAATATGAACACCTGAAATTCACAACAATACAGTGTAAAGATGTATCTGTGTTTTTACAAAGTCAGACCGGTGATTTCTTAGATGTCTCACAATAAATAATGCACACTATTATTCACCGTTTTAAGAACTTTAATAGATAAATTTTAATTTCACGAATGTGTCTGCATTAGGAACCTCCATGCTTTCCATGGTCTAATTAAAACATGATGCATAATTAAAATGTGTTAAATAATCGTGAATGTTGTATCTGCACTAACAAAGTATCAGGAGATAATGCTCAACACTTAAAAACTTAAACTTAAAATAAACGTGTAAGTTAATGAAAAACTAGAAAAAATGAAACAGTATAAAGGAATATATTTCAAATATAGAAAATGCAAGCAACTACAAAAACATTTCAAATCATACAGGACAAAATGGAAGTGGACTGGGGATTTGCTTTTTGGTGTCCAAAAAACAGTTCACAATAATTGCAGTGGATTTCTCTATATGTCACATGTCAAAGAGATGAAGATCTTCATCTGTTTGTGTTTTCATAACTTGCATTGAGCTCTCTCAGCCACCATAGTTAGAGAGGAGGTCAGAATGGATGGACGTACAAAGGCTGTGACTCTGACTCAGGAGCCTGTGTTTCATGTCCCATCTTCTACAAAGCACTATCTGTTTTTGAACATGATGATGATTATAAACAAGTACTGTAGTTTTAATTGCATCTTCTACATTTACTGTCCAATCTAATCATCGTTCAGGCTTGGAAGTTAAGTTGCATCCTGCTGTGGTGACAGAGGGCCAGAGAGTCACACTGACCTGCAGTACCAGCTGTCCTCTGACTGACAACACAAACTACATTTGGTACCTGAACAGTCAACGTCTGACGGAGCCAGAGAGCCAAAACAAACACCTGCTTCTAGACCCAGTCACCATTCAACATGCAGGAAACTACTCCTGTGCTGTCAAAACCCACCAAAACATCATATCTGGTGAAAAGACTCTAACTGTCCAAAGTATTACAGGAACATCAACAGCAGCAGCTGCAGGAGTTGTTGTTGCTCTCCTGGTTATAATGCCACTCGCTGTCTTCTTCTGGATTAGGTGAGAAACACTGAGCTTTGTTGAGTCATGATATTTACACACTAACCTGAAATCATCTATTTGTTTTTATATTCTCATTTCTCATTTCACTAAACAGGAGAAAGAGGTCCTCCAGACATTCTCCTCGACCTGAACCATCAGACAATATGGAGCAGGTAAATTAAACGATTTAAACAATACTGCTACATTACATAACATTACACACAAACCTTTTTAAATGCTTTTCTCACTGGTTATTTCTAAACCATTTTACATTTTATGGTGATAATTATTTTCAGAAACACTGAATGGGAAAACCTTGTTAACTTTTCTTACAGGTTCTTATGTTACTAAACACTATTAATTTTAGTGTCTAGATGGGGAAAAGTATTTGTGTTAATCACTTACTTTATCTTGACATTGGAATGTAAAGATACTAAATATCTGCTGTTACACTCACTTAATATAACTTCCAAGATCATGGTCTTCTACTTTGAATTGTGGCCTATTGCTTTTCTTTGGAGCATCAGTCAAAACTTTAGATACAACATTGTAAAGTAATATTTTGTCTCTCTATCAGCTAAACCCTGGTCCTGTGTATGAAGACATCTCAGCTCAAACAACAGAGCAGGCTGATCTTAACTATAGCAGAGTTTACTACTTGCAGATCCAGACAGATCCTCTCTACTCCACCGTCCAGCCACATCAGCCTGAAGAACAGGATCATGACCTCTATTCTGTTGTCTACTTTAGATCCAACACAACCCCTGAGTAAGCATCTCTTCATTACAACTGATTATATGTGAGTGAATTAAGAATTATGTAGCTTATTACAGGTTGGGCTATATGATATATCAGAACTTACTGGTACTATTTTGATGAAACTTGTGGGTTAGCTTCTATCACTGTGATGTTTAGAGTTTATATTGATAATCATTGAACACACCACTGATCGGATTTACATTGAACTTGTGAATGTGGCGGTGCCAAGGGTTTGTGAGTGACTAGATGTGATAGAAGACAAACTATGACAGCTGGGCGACAGAGAGGTGGTTCCAAAATAAAACGTTTTATTAGCAAATTATTAAGGACTGGAAATATAAGCTGAAAGACAAGTTAAAACAAAATAAAAGACAATATTAAGATAAAAATGCAAAAGTATTCTTATTATGAAAGCAGTTTAAAACGTAATTGAAATCTTTTAAAAGTAAATATACTACAAATAATTAAAAGAAACAAACATACATAGACTGAGGCACGCAAGAGGTGTGTCTAGGCTGCTACCGTATACTCACCATTTCAGTCACAGCAACTTAAACACATTCACACAGCAAATAGGTGAAACACTCATGTGTCCCAGTTCCTTCAAACACAGCAAACAGTGAAGGGATTTCATCCAGGGTGACTGGCTTTCTCCACAGCTCCACTAAATTAAAGAAACAAAACTACAAACAAGATTAAACCCAATAAAACCAGTTGGTCCTCTGTACCTTGTATGAATAATGCAGTCTAAACTGTTAGGGCTGTACTAAAAGGGCAGGTGAAAAGGCAGCAGCATATGGCAACCTACGAAAGGAGACACAGGGTTATTTTGCCACGTGTATACACAATAGACTCATAATTGTCCGCCGTGGTAGGGAAAGGGTCTATGGGCAGGAGGAGCAGGAGGCATGAACAGGGAAGCTAAACAACCAAAGTTAGCCATCAGACAATATAACTTTCTTAAATAATCTATCCCTGATTGAGAGATGGTTAGAGCAGGGGTCAAGCCTGGGGCTGTATTCAAGACCTATATTGTTGTATCTGCACTGAGCTGAGGGAGCATTCCTCACCACACATACAAGGTTACCTGTGAGGATTTTAGGTTATTTGACCCAAAAGTAGAACTCAGATAGTTACTGATAGAGTTTATTTCAGAGTTGAGTTGGAGTGGGAAGATAGTGGAGAGAGGAAGTCTGTGTCAGGTGGAGCTGAGCAAACTGAACGGTGCAGAAGACTGGAGATCGAACAGATAGGTACTGGGCTGAACCTGAGGCGCAAAGGAACACAGTTAAGAGATGGAAAGCTGGCATATGAAACAACATGTGATAAAAAGAAAGATAAAGACTTGACCCAGGCATTGCTGTATCGCTATAGTTGACTTAACTACATGGCAAAAACTGACAAGAAGAGTTGGGGTATATATGCTGCAGAGGAGCTTGATTAGTGGATTGGTTACAGGTGTACAGGTTGACTGGTAGCAGAGTGGAAGAAGGTTGATTGACAGCCAGGAGAATACAGAGCCACAGACTGACAGAAAAAAATGGGGACAAACATAAACACAAGGAAGGGCAAAACAAATAGGAATGCAGATGAGGGACCTCAGACCATAACATGACCATAATGTAGTTAAAGATTGTGAGCTGTATTATCAAACTGCAACTGAGGAAACATTGCTTTTCTTATGTTTTTGTTTTAAATATTGCACTTTAAGACATAATTAACCCACATTATACTTATAAAATACATTCCTCGTGTTTATCAGGTATAACGGTCAGGTGGTGGATCCCTAAGATTCATATAATACAGCAAAAAAAACAAATCTTGGTCAAAATCAACAGCAGTCCTCTTACAGATTAAAGGTTTAAGGGACAGAATAGACTGTTAGTCACTATGAGGGTTGTGGTCAGTTGCACAGCATGCAGCTCTATCACTAAAAGTTCACTTCCTTCCTTGTAACAACACCTCCAGTGAAGAATCTAGTACATAGTGCAGTAGTTATTTACTGTAACATTTTGACTTTTACTTGATTGTGTCACATCACAATTATGATTGTTATTTTCAGTTTTTATAGTGTAGCACCTCTTCATGCCAGATATCATAGTGTTAAACTACTTTATATTTTCATTGAAAGGTTGTAAAAGCTGTTACATTGAGATGTGGAGCTGTCTGTGGGTGTTTTTGTCATTGAAGCAGCAGAAATTAATGATATCCATACTGAATCTACTAAGTCTATACGTTTTTAGAATTTACATTGATAATCATTGAACACACAAATGATCAGATTTCCATAAAACTCGCTTCAAAGGATACTTTAATGTTGTTCTGCCTTTTGTTTGGCGATTGGCATATTTTCATGCGCTTCAGTGCCCCCTTTTGGTTGTTTTGGTGGCAGCAGTTGCAGAGCAGGGAATTTCCTTTAGTTTATAACAAGCTAAGACAGAGAGCACATGTGCCTGCTGCTACTCCTGTTGTTATCATTTACAATTGTTGCCTTGGACACTATTTGTCCGTAAGTATTATTAATTTATGCATTGTTCAATGGTATAGTTATTATATATTTGCTTTGCATTCGTTTTATCTATGTTTTGTTTAAGTAATGGCTTAATTGATTGCTAGCATAGCTGTAGTAGTAGTAGCTAGCTCACTGTGATGCAGCATGTTTTATGTTATGTACACTGTGTTGTGTGATAGTGTGACAGTACTGCTTAAATATTGATTTATGTTTGTATTTTGTGTTTTTACAGTTTTACAGTTAGAAATAATTGTGGCTCCTTAATAAACCTTCAAGAAAAGTTAAGCCTTGTGGTTATTGGAGGACTGCAATAATCTGTTCGCTAACTGTCTAGCAGTGGAATTGGACTTCTCCTTGCGAGGGCAGTATAGTAAAAGGAACGGCACAGCGGGCGCAATTAAACAAGATAATACAGCAAGCAGCAACGATGAGTCTACGGTCAGGCAAAGAGTATCAGCCAGCTCCTCAGCCACAGGATCAGGGAGTGGGGAAGCAGCAAGAAGCTACTCAATGTGCTGATGCCCTTCCAAAGTCAGTACGTTCACAGTCATCAAGGCTATCAAGTAGATCTTCCTCATCCAGTTCTTCAGCATTGAAAGCTCGTGCCAGAGTAGAGGCTGCCCGTGCTCAGCTTGATTATGCAGAAAAGGAGGCAAGCATCATGAAACAGAAAGCCGACCTTGAAGCAAGTCTTCATGTTTTACAAAGTCAAAAACTTGTTGCTTCTGCCACAGCTGAAGCTGCTGTTTATGACGAAGATGACAAATGTAGTGTGGGTGAACTGAATCAAAGCTTATTGGAGTTACGTATCAGTTCAGCCCAGCGTACCTCAGAATATGTCCAGCAGCATTCAGAGGAATATTCTGGTGAAATCCCAGTCAAGGTTGTTCCTCAGGGCAGCCAGAAGAGGGCGCTTGAGCAATGTAAAGTGGCCACAAATGAAACAGCTACTCAACATGGTGAGAAAAGCAGAGGTGATGATAAAAGACAACCTAATGTCAAACAAGAACCACAAAGGGAAGAATTACAAGGTAAAACGTATTCCCCAGGACCAACAGGACAGTCTTTTTACCCTCTAAGAAAATCCACATCCGAGCCTCAAGGTGTGCAGGACATAACAAAGTACCTCATTCGACGGGAAATGTTGAGTGCAGGTCTTCTCAGATTTGATGACCATCCCGAGAATTACTGGTCATGGAAAGCATCATTTCAAAGTGCTACTCAAGACCTCAACCTTTCACCCAGAGAAGAACTAGATTTAATGATAAGGTGGCTTGGTCCACAGTCTTCAGAGCAGGCGAAAAGAATTCGCTCTGTGCATGTGTTCAACCCTACAGCAGCTCTCCACTTAATCTGGCAACGACTAGAAGAATGTTATGGGTCACCAGAGGTAGTTGAACATGTACTCCTAAAAAAGGTGGAGGATTTTCCTAAACTGACCAACAAAGATAATGCCAAGCTAAGAGAGTTGGGTGATGTTCTTCAGGAGATAGAGTGTGCCAAAGACGGTGGATATCTGCCAGGCTTGTCTTACATGGACACAGCTCGTGGAGTAAATCCCATTGTGGACAAGCTACCTTATGGTCTACAAGAGAAATGGATTGCTGCAGGATCCAAGTACAAGGAGGAATATGGAGTTGCATTCCCCCCTTTCAGTTTTTTCTCCAGGTTTGTAAGACAGCAGGCAAAAGTGAGAAATGACCCCAGTTTTGCTTTTACATCCCCTAGCAACCAGAGCTCAAGACCTGAGAAATACATGAAAAGCAGCTACAGAGCTTCTGTAAATGTCCACAGAACAGATGTTCCACAAGAGTCCTTGACTATCCAGGGTAACTCTGCTGGAAGGAAAATAGAAAGTCCTGATAAGCAATGCCCCATACATAAAAAGCCCCATCCATTGAAAAGATGTCGGAGTTTCAGGGCAAAACCTGTTGAAGAGAGGAAGTTATTCCTGAAGGAGAATTGGATTTGTTACAGGTGCTGTGGTTCAACTCAGCATGTGGCAAAAAATTGCAGAGAGACAGTTAAGTGTTTTGAGTGTGGCAGTGAAAGACACATTTCAGCACTACATCCTGGCCCTCCTCCTAATCCAAAAGAAACCAGTGAAGCCGAAACAGACGATGGCGGGGAGGTGAGTGAACATCAAGTCACTCCAGTTACATCCAAATGCACTGAGATTTGTGGTAATGCAGAGAGCCCATGCTCATGCTCCAAAATCAGCCCTGTGATAGTGTATCCTGCAGGGAAAAGAGAGAAAGCAGAGAAAATGTATGCAGTCCTTGATGAGCAGAGTAATAAGTCACTTGCCAAATCAGAGTTTTTCCATCTTTTTAACATTACAACCTCAGCAGACCCATACACTCTAAAAACATGCTCTGGTGTAACTGTAGCTATGGGTCGAAGAGCTACCAACTTCATGATTGAATCTCAAGATGGCAAAATACGACTTCCTCTTCCAAACTTAATTGAATGTGACATGATTCCTGATGACCATGGAGAGATTCCATCTCCTGCGGTGGCACGTCATCACCCACACCTACAACGAGTTGCAGACAAGATTCCACCTGTGGATTCAGAGGCTCCCATCCTCCTGCTCTTGGGTCGAGATATACTGCAACTACACAAGGTGAGGGAGCAGATAAATGGACCTAACAGTGCTCCTTATGCACAGCGTTTAGATCTGGGGTGGGTCATTGTGGGTGAAGCCTGCTTAGGAGCAACTCATAAACCAACAACTGTTAATGTGCTGAAAACGCATGTGCTCAGTAGTGGTCGTACATCCCTCCTCAGCCCATGTCCAAATAAAATCCTGGTGAAGGAGAATCTCAATTACATCCCATCTCATCTCAGCTGTTCTCCCTCTTTCTGTTCGGAGGAAGAGTACTACACAGGTAACGTAGAGAAGCTGGGATCGGCAGTCTTCAAGAGGACGAGGGATGATGACAAGCCAGCGCTCTCAATAGATGATCAAGTTTTTCTTGATATAATGGAGAGAGAGGTTTATCAGGATGAGGGAAATAGCTGGGTGGCACCGTTACCATTTCGCTCCCCCAGACAGAGACTTCCAAGCAACCGAGACCAAGCAGTGAAACGTTTACTCTCTCTCAGGAGAACACTGGACAGAAAACCTATCATGAAGCGTCAGTACATTGACTTCATGCAGAAAATGGCTGTATCGGAGAACAATCCAGCAGATCATGCGACAAGGCCCATTCAAGCTTCCCAACTTCAACACACAAACTGGGTTTCTGGACCATCATTCTTGACACAAGTCAACCCAAAGCCATCACAGTCAGACATCTTCTCTCTGGTAGACCCAGAAAAGGATGAAGAGATACGGCCGGATGTCACATCTCTGGTTACTAATACCTCTGAGTCTCAGTTAAAGTCACATCGATTTGAAAGGTTTTCTCGCTGGATGACCTTGTGTCGCACCATAGCATCACTAATCCGTGTTGCAGCATCATTTAAGAAAACCTCTGATCAAAGCAAATGCTGTGGATGGAAGTGTTACCGTGAATCGAGCACTGTAAGTGAGCTTCTCAGAGCAAAATCTGTGATTCTTCTTACTGTGCAGCATGAGATTTTCCATGAAGAATATAAATGTTTTGAGATGAAGCAAGCATTGCCAAAACAAAGTCCACATGCAAGGCCGTTGGTGCCATTGTATACCGACCCTGACATTCCTACTGTTCTCACACCAGCGATGATCTTGACTCAGAAGACAAGTGCTTTGTCAGCACCTTCTGGCACCTTTGACCCGGCTGAGCTTCACACAAAACAATGGAAACAGGTTCAGTGTCTTGCAGACACTTTCTGGAAGAGGTGGAGAGTGGAATACCTTGCCACTCTTCAAAATCGAAGAAAATGGACAGTCGACAAGCCCAACATTAAAGCTGGAGATGTTGTTTTGCTCAAGGATAACCAAGCTCACAGAAACGACTGGCCTGTAAGACTTGTTATTAAGATATATCTCAGCAATGATGACAAGGTTCGCAAAGCAGAAGTAAAGACAGCCAAAGAAGGGACTGTAAAAGTGTTTCTGAGACCAATCTCAGATATGGTTGTTCTTTTGTCTGACAGACAATAGAAAATGGACAATTTTCCATTTTTAAGTTGTATCTGATTTATTGTCTTTTAGTGGTACAATTGTATTGTGCCAGGCGGGGAGTGTTCTGCCTTTTGTTTGGCGATTGGCATATTTTCATGCGCTTCAGTGCCCCCTTTTGGTTGTTTTGGTGGCAGCAGTTGCAGAGCAGGGAATTTCCTTTAGTTTATAACAAGCTAAGACAGAGAGCACATGTGCCTGCTGCTACTCCTGTTGTTATCATTTACAATTGTTGCCTTGGACACTATTTGTCCGTAAGTATTATTAATTTATGCATTGTTCAATGGTATAGTTATTATATATTTGCTTTGCATTCGTTTTATCTATGTTTTGTTTAAGTAATGGCTTAATTGATTGCTAGCATAGCTGTAGTAGTAGTAGCTAGCTCACTGTGATGCAGCATGTTTTATGTTATGTACACTGTGTTGTGTGATAGTGTGACAGTACTGCTTAAATATTGATTTATGTTTGTATTTTGTGTTTTTACAGTTTTACAGTTAGAAATAATTGTGGCTCCTTAATAAACCTTCAAGAAAAGTTAAGCCTTGTGGTTATTGGAGGACTGCAATAATCTGTTCGCTAACTGTCTAGCAGTGGAATTGGACTTCTCCTTGCGAGGGCAGTATAAATGTAGTTAAAGATTTTGTGTTGTATGATGAAACTTCACCAACTGAGAAAATGTGCTTTTCTCATATTTTTTAAATATCATATTTAGAAACATTATTAATCAACATTATACTTATACAAGATACTTTTTTCTTTCTTTTTTTTTGCAGTTATAACCAGCCAGGTGGTGGATCCCTAAAGTTCAGACAACACAGCAAACACAAACTTTAAGAGAGTGATAGTAACCTTCCTGTGTGATATACAGAGGAATGTTTCTGGTTATCACTCATTGCATTTACATTTAGGAAATCCAGTTGATAACCTTCTCTACAGCACCTTACTGTGAATGAGTGAGCACCTCAGGAGCCACATTGGCAGTGATGGACATCCACTGTCTGCTTTGGGAAGAAAAACAAGGACCTTTTACAATCCATCCTGTCTAACTCATGGAGCAGCCCATCCTGTCTAACCATTTCAACTTAATACAGTAGTTTCACTATAGCCATGAAATGCTGAGCAGACTTTCACAAAGGTCAAATAAACAAGGGTTGGACCTATAATGCTCTTCAATACACAGAAAAAAAGATTTATGTTCATCATTAACTGTTTCACTGCTGAATCAGAGTGATTGAAAGCTCCAGTAGAGGCAGATGAAGCAGCATCTCAAGGGATGACTGAACAGACTGATCTAACTGTACACAATACTTATATGTCTCAAGTAGATTGAACAGTGACATTGTCAGACCACAATGCAATGCTAGATAAGCTTATTGAAGTATTTTGTCTTTTTTCTGGTGAGCTTCATGTTGTATTATTTTCTGGTTGATTTGCAGCTGTAACTGTTAAAAAGCTTTTATAAAACTGATTTTGCTCTCAGAAACATGTTCCACTCTGTATGTTCTGCAGTGTTTGATATGATTATAAAAACTGTGTGTGGAACTTCGTCTTCACAAGTGTTTGTTTTGTTTTTCTCACTGTGAATCACACCCAGCCTCACACCTCTCTGCTCTACACTTGCAACTTTATCACCTTTTTATGACGACAATTTGATGCAGTTTAACTCTGCTGCATGTTGCATGATGATACATTACATACAAATTAGAATCAATGACACCTTAAAGTACATGTAAACATTTTCTATGTTAAAATATGACATCAAATAAGTAAACAACTGCTGCACTACATTGATTTTTTATCTATGGTTTCATTTTACTTATAATGAGGAAGGAGGTTCATTTTTGGTATCAGAGCTACATGCAGCATGTCTGCCAGCCGTCCTCACACTGACCAACAGTTCATTCTGGCTTCAGTCATTAGAATGTAAACCTGCTCTTAATTTGCACTTTCCAGTTAAAATTGTTTTATGAGCGTTCATGAGGTCAGCAGTTATGATATAGCATAACTGCTATATCATAACCTCACAGTGTTTTCGGTTTTTGGACAGGAGTTACGGTTTTCTCACAGTTTGCAATTGTTCGGGACCTTCAGCGAACTTGGCGGGAACACCCACAGCGTTTGGGAGCAGAGACCAGAGGCTGATTTTTACACAACTTTGAAGCCTGATTTCACATATTTGGCGATTTTTTTAATCATTCACATTTGGCAGGGTGGTTAACAACACACCTTTCTGTGGTATGTCAAACTCAGAACACATATTTAGGGCCCGAGCACTGACCAGTGCGAGGCCCTATTGTATCTGTAGAAATTATTATTATGGAATATAACACGTCTATGCATCAATACTGTGTCATATACACAGCGCCACCTACTGGACACAGGAAGTCAGCCTCATATGACAAACATTATCTGATTTATATGAAATTTACAGGATGTCTTCTCCACATCACATACTACAACATGACATATAATTGGTGGGTGATCTCTAGCGCCAAATAGTGGACACAGGCAGTGATATTTCACCACATCATGCGAAGTTAAATAAAAGCCTGCGTAGGAAGACGTCTACCTGCGCGCCTTCCGACTAGTTATATTATTATTATTTACACCTGTACTGTTTCTGCTTTGACAAGTCAAAATGTTGCACACTTGAATAAGATACTCAGTGCATTTTTTACTTATATTTTTTCTTTACTGGGTTCTCCAAAAACTGCAGATACACACTGACATAGTAACACATTGTTTCATCTCATCACTTCAGACAATGTACAGGTATAAATGTCTGTTTGCAGACTGATTAATGTATGTACACAAAATACAAGTGAACAATACACAACTGTGGTATGGCCTAAAAAAGACATTAAATAAGTATTGGGGCTCCAGTATATATTGCTACATTACACATGTACCACCATGCGTTCCTCTGAAAACTGGTCAAATGTTAGCATCTGCAAAAGAGTACACAGTCAGAATAATGTAACTGTAGTTTAATTAAATGCACACAATAAGCTGTATTCAAGATTATTCAACCCAAAATTCTTTCCATGGGATTATTGCATAATTAAAATGGGTCAAATCATTGAAGAAGTTGTATTGCTGAGAGAGAGGGACAAACATACCCCCCTCTTTGAAAAACAAGTATGGAGAAATGTATTTCAAATATAGGAAACAAAAGTAAATACAGAAACGAGTGATACAGAACAAAACCGAAGTTACCAGAAAGTGTCAAAAGGAAAATGATGACCCTGCAATTAACTAGGTATCCACCCACCACCCTATTCTGTCCACTTAAGTCTTTACTCTGTAAGAGGACTGCTGTTGATTTTAAGAATAGCAGAGACTACAGCAGCCATGTTGTTGACAGAAGCTGGCTGTGTGTTTATGGGTTTCATTCTGTGCATCTCAGGTAAGAATTATTGTTTTTCTCTTCTTATTTAATGACTGTAAACATGATATATACAATATGAGATAATTAACTGTAACGTGTTAAAAACAAGTTTTACTTGATTATAGGGGTTAAAATGTGTACAGATTGAAGAAAGCACATTATACAACAAATGTCCTTTGTTTACGATATATATTTTTAACATTCAGTTATTAGAATAAGAAGAATGTTATAATTATGAATCGAATCCAGACGTTGTTTTCTGTTAAAGGGGTTCAGGGACAAACAAACAGCATCTGTGCCTTAAAAGGTTCAGCAGTGGATCTGCCCTGCTCAGCTCAACATCCCACTTCAAGCATGAAATTGTTCATTGTACACTGGGATGGATCCAAGACTGTTCTCAATGAGCTCTCTGCAGGTGGAAATCATGTAAAGTACAACATGTCTGAAGAGACTCATCCAACTCTAACAATCCAAGATCTGACAGAGAGTGATGCAAAGGTTTACTGCTGTTCAGAGAGTGCAGAATACACACAAGACTGCCGAAAAAGTAAAGTCCTCCTCTATGTTACAGGTACAGTGTTTGTCTCTAATGTGTTACTTTAAGAATGAAATCAGTATATGAACTCTCACGTTATTCACCATCATCTCAGACCTACAGGTGAAGGTGATTCCTGCCACAGAGGGACAGACAGTATCACTGATTTGTAGCTCCAGCTGTCGTCTGACTGAAAACCCTGCAGCCTACATTTGGTACAAGAACAGAGAGTTTCTCTATCAGGACTGGTCTCCCTGGTACCAACAGCTGGTCAGCAGTGAGGAAGCAGTCAGATACTCCTGTGCTGTCAAAGGCTACGAGCATCTCAGAGCTCCTGAAGTCTCAGTGGGTGAGTGACAACATTTGGCTCCTTATTATGTTACAAAACCTTTAGTTAAACATACCCAATAATATTTTTACTATTAAGCTTTAGTGTTCACCAGTTAAATTACTATATGCCATTTGTTTTTGTTCAGATTCTGTCACATCGACCTGCTTTACTGTGACCTACGCTAAAGGAAGAATGTGCTCTGAAAAGCAGACATCAGTGGATGAGTCCTGCTCCATCACATATCCCAGAGGTTAACTTTCTATAAACATCCACAAATCCCCCACATATATAACACCTTTAAAGCAATATTTTAAGAAATCTTAAGACACACATCTAATTGAAACAACCATTTATGTTCATATCAATATTTTCATGTCTGATCTTTGCTGTCTTTATTTTCATGTTTTACTGTGTTACCGAAATGCTTATTACAGTTACACATTTTTCTTTTCTGGAATAACCATGCTTTAATAATTTTTAATTTTTATCCCAAAAAAAAGTCAATATGACACAAATAAACGGTTAAATTATGTATTTATCTCCAAACAGAAGTAGGCCTTCAAAGGACTCCTGCAAATGTGAACTACATCACACTGACCTGTAACACCAGATGTCCACTGGCTGACAAACAAACTGCCTACAGGTGGTACAATAACAAAGACTTAATGAAAGATGAGAAGAAACAGCAGCTTTCATCAGTTTTCCGCTCCTCTCCTGATACCTTCTCCTGTGCTGTCAAAGATCACGAGGATCTGCACTCTGATGAAGTCTGTGAGTATAAACCAACTTACAGTCTGTTATAACTTACACAAACACGACAGTTTGCATGATTAATGGGCAATATGAAATATGATTACTTTAATCATTTGTAGGCCTATTGTTAATAATCCATCACTGAATTATGATTTAGTCAGTGATTGAGGTGATAAACTGGTAACCAGTGTGCCTTATTAAAGGTGACATTAACTGCTGATTGGTGTTTGAGTTGACATGACTCACTCGTGATGCTGTGAATTACAGTCTGTATAATTATAATAGTCCTATATAATAAATATACACATTGCAAATTTAAAAATACTTAACTTTAGAAATTGTTCCATGAAGAAAAAATAAATTAAATCATTTGTATAAATCCAAACAATGGGCCAGATGCAAGAACATGTTTTTTCATACATTTGTCATACTTTTGTCGTGAGGTGGACCTTTACGAGTGTGCCACATCGGATTCACCCATCAAATTTGACCGTGGACAGTATGTAAGGATTAAAAATCTGTGGTGGAAAT
This sequence comes from Scomber scombrus, assembly GCF_963691925.1. NCBI lineage: Eukaryota > Metazoa > Chordata > Actinopteri > Scombriformes > Scombridae > Scomber > Scomber scombrus. The sequence goes on from NC_084971.1 coordinate 29,479,583, forward strand.
TCTGGCTTTTAACATTTTTTATATAATTACATTTTGTGAATATCACACAACAGCTAAAGCGCTTCTTTAAAAATGTTACATGACTAGGCAAAAAATGTAAAACATTGGGCCAGATCATAGACTGTATATAAGAAATGGACGTAACATCCGTGACGTCATTCATTGGTGTGTGGACTGCTGCTCGGAGGCCAATAGTTTCGGATCTGAGCAGCGCCATCTTGAAAATTTCAGGTGCATGCCGGGAAAAGTAAAAACACGGATTTTACTTATATGGGCATCAGGAGGGGCAAGAGGACAGAGCGGGGGAGGTTGCGAGGGCTGGATCTACCACAGTCTACACCGGCAACCTGGGGATGCTAACCAAGTTGGCTGTTACGACTAACTATAACCACAAAACTCCAGAGAAAACTGTTGGTGTGAAACAAGTTAACGGCTATTTCCTGCAGTCTATCTGTCCGCGCTCCTGAACCTGTGAATCAATCAACCTGTCAATCACGACGTAGCCACGCCCTAATGCATACCCTGCTTTATCATCAAATATAAAATCAGGGAGGCCAAAATTTCACAAATGAACATCATACTGCATTGAAGAAGGCTTTAAACTAGCGATTGAGACCATAAACACATTTTGAAAATGTTTACTGAGGTTAGAAATCAAGTGAGAATTTGGTGAATTCTCCATTGACTTGTATAGAGACGGAAGTCTTTTTGACACCAAAACGGTCGCCCCCTGGTTGCCTTTTGAAGTTACTTCCGCGTTGGCCTCATTTCAGAGGTACGGAACTCCCTGCCTGGATTCACCAAACACTTGTAAAATTTTGGCCTCCCTGATTTTATATTTGACGATAAAGCAGGGTATGCATTAGGGCGTGGCTACGTCGTGATTGACAGGTTGATTGATTCACAGGTTCAGGAGCGGATAGACTGAATGGAAATAGCCGTGAACTTGTTTCACAACAACAGTTTTCTCCGGAGTTTTGTGGTTATAGTTAGTCGTAACAGCTAACTTGGTTAGCATCCCCAGGTTGCCGGTGTAGACTGTGGTAGATCCAGCCCTCGCAACCTCCCCCGCTCTGCCTCATGCCCATATAAGTAAAATCCATGTTTTTATTTTTCCCGGCATGCACCTGAAATTTTCAAGATGGCGCTGCTCAGATCCGATACTATTGGCTTCCGAGCAGCAGTCCACAAACCAATGGGTGACACCATGGATGTTACGTCCATTTCTTATATACAGTCTATGATCTGGCCCAATATTTTACATTTTTTGCCTAGTCATGTAAAATGTTTAAAGAAGCGCTTTAGCTGTTGTGTGATATTCACAAAATGTAATTATAAATTAGTATAATGTAAGGAAAATAAAATGCATCATTTTTTAAATGTATGTGCATCACATAGACATGTTTATATTTGCAAATGTACAAATTTGACTTGTGTTTTTTTAAGAACATTTCTAAATCAGCATTTAAATGTTTTTTTCATCATATTCTATAAAATGTTCTCCTTGACCAAAAAATGGTGCGTCTTTTTTCCACAAAATTTATCAAACAGAAGGATTAATCAAATATTTATTAATGACTGACGGGGAGTTTATGAATGTACATTGGTGTAGAGACTAATTATGAGTCAGAATATGAATAGTATGTGAGGGTTATGGCTACTTTAGCAGTTATTTAGAGTGACCCTACTTTAGGTCTTTAATCTATATTTCAGGTATTGATGATAAGAGCTGCTGGAGTGTAAATTATATCAGAAGGAGAATCTGCGCCCTGGAAGGCTCTTCAGTGGACATTTCAAGTCAATATTTGTATCCTGACAACAAGAACATGTCTAAAGCTTGGTATAAAATAAAGAGAAGTGAGGAAGAAGCTGTCATGCCGAATGAGGATGCAGGCCGCGTGCAGTATGTTGACGTGACGAACAACCAGCACATCCTGAGAATCAACAACCTGAAGAAGACTGACTCAGCAGAATACACATTCAGACTCCTAAAAGATGATGGAGGATGGAAGACTAGTCGACTTGGAGTGACTCTGATTGTCTCAGGTAATTTCTGTCTGTGTAATTTTAGGGACTTAACTCATTAATGACTGTACAAGAGATCAAACGTTGGCTCATGTTTTATATGATGAAGGCTGCAAAAGAGTAGAAAAGTCAATATTGTTATTGTAAATTAAGTGCACGCAATTATCTGTATGCAGGATCATGCAACACCTGAAATTCATAACAATGCAGTGTAAAGATGTATCTGTGTTTTGTCAAAGACAGACCAGTGATTTCTTAGATGTCACACAAGAAATCATGCACACGGAAAGACTTAGTTCAAATATTTACTATTTTAAGAACTTTAACAGAAGCTTAGTTTCCCAACTTCCTCTAAATTAGGAGCCTCCATTCTTTCCATGGTCTAATTAAAACATCATGCAAAATTAAAACATGTCAAATCATTGCAGAAGTTGAATTGGAAGAGAGAACCACAAGCTCAGCAACTTAAAAAAATACTCACGTAAGTGTACAAAAAAAAGCACATGATTAAACCATGCTGTTGACACAGTATAAGGAAACCTGCTTCAAAAATAGGAAACACAAGTGAATACAGAAACGTTTCAAGTCATACAGAAAGTGTTCTGGGGGAACTTGTTTTTTGGGGTTTTTCTGGTGTCCATGAAAGATTTAACAATGTTAACAAATTCGAAATTCCATGATATTACATTAAGTGTAGCCTATTTGATGATCTGTATAATTGGCATTTTATGTATTTGCAATGGATTTCTTTCTGTCACATATAAGAGATGAAGATATTCATCTGTTTGTGTTTTCATAACTTGCATTGAGCTCTTTCAGCCACCATAGTTAGAGAGGAGGTCAGAATGGATGGATGGACGTACAAAGGCTGTGACTCTGACTCATGAGTCTGTGGTTCATGTCCCATCTTCTACAAAGCACTGTCTGTTTTTGAGCATGATGGTGATTATAAACAAGTACTGTAATTTTAGTCGGCTAAACCTCTGTGTACCTTAAACATATGAGATTGTACCTGAACAGTCATCTTGTTTGATTTCAAAGACTGTAATAAACCTAGTTTGTCATTTCAGTATGAGAACTTTTAGGATGATTTGTCTCTTTTACATTTACTGTCCAATCTAATCATCTTTCAGGCTTGGAGGTTAAGTTGCATCCTGCTGTGGTGACACATGGCCAGAGAGTCACACTGACCTGCAGTACCAGCTGTCCTCTGACTGACAACACAAACTACATTTGGTACCTGAACAGTCGACGTCTGACGGAGCCAGAGAGCCAAAACAAACACCTGCTTCTAGACCCAGTCACCATTCAACATGCAGGAAACTACTCCTGTGCTGTAGAAACCCACCAAAACATCATCTCTGGTGAAAAGACTCTAACTGTCCAAAGTATTAGAAGAACATTAATAGCAACAGCAACAGTTGTTGTTGCTGCTCTCCTGGTTATAATGCCACTCGCTGTCTTCTTCTGGATTAGGTGAGAAACACTGAGCTTTGTTTCAGAGTCATGATATTTACACACTAACATGACATCATGTATTTGTTTTTATATTCTCATTTCACTAAACAGGAGAAAGAGGTCCTCCAGACATTCTGCTAGACCTGAACCATCAGCCAATATGGAGGTAAATAAAATGATTTAAACAATTCAGCTACATTACATAACATTATTGCACACAAACCTTTTTAAATGCTTTTCTCACAGGTTCTTATTTTTTTCAATTTTAAGGTGAGAATTATTTTGGAGAAACAGTGAATGGGGAAACCGTGTTAACTTTTTTTTACAGGTTCTTATGTTACTAAACACTATTATTTTTAGTGCCTAGATGGGGAAAAGTATTTGTGTTGATCATTTACTTCATCTTGACATTGGAATGTAAAGATACTAAATATCTACTGTTACACTCACTTAATATAACGTCCAAGATCATTAAGTTCTACTTTGAATTGTGTCCTATTGCTTTTCTTTGGAGCATCAATCAAAACTTTAGATACAACATATTGTAAAGTAATATTTTTTCTCTCTATCAGCTAAACCCTGGTCCTGTGTGTGAAGACATCTCAGCTCAACTAACAGAGCAGGCTGATCTTCACTATAGCAGTGTTCACCTATCGAAGGACCAGACAGATCCTCTCTACTCCACCGTCCAGCCACATCAGCCTGGAGAACAGGATCAGGTCGTCTATTCTGTTGTCAACTAAAGATCCGACACAACTCCTGAGTAAGCATCTCTTCATTACAACTGATTATATTTGAGTGAATAAAGAATTATGTAGCTTATTACAGGTTGGGCTATATGATGTCTCAGAACGTACTGGTACTATTTTTAGTAAACTTGTGGGTTAGCTTCTGTCACTGTGGTGTTTAGAGTTTAAATTGATAATCATTTAACACATCACTGATCAGATTTAGACCTGAAACATCAGACAATATGGAGCAATTAAATAAATAATAAGTAAATAATTAAAAAAATTCTGCTACATTACATAACATTATTACACACAAACCTTTTTAAATGCTTCTCTCACAGGTTCTTAATTTGTTACTAAAGTGAGCTTTCAGGAGATCAGCAATTACGATATAGCAGATACAAACACTGACATACAATCAACTTATAGACCCAGTATGATGCCAACATTAATGTTATTATTTACACAAGTACTTTTTCAGCTTAGACAAGTCAAAATGTAGCACACTTGAATAAGATACTCAGTGCACTTCCGACTTATGTTTTGTCTTTACTTCTCCACAAAATACACACTGACATAGCAACACATTGTTTCATTTCATCATTTCAAACAATGTACAGGTATAAATGTCTGTTTCCAAACTGATTCATGTTCCGAAAATATACTTGAACAATGCACAACGGTTTACAGCTGTATGGCTACACTATGGGGTCATATAAACACTGATAACTGTTAACTGTTAGCCCAGATCACATATTAGAAGATATTTGTAAAGGACCATACTGAGATTTGTACTTGACATTTTTGATAATAACATGGGATGGGTTATGAGCATAATGTCTGTAATTTATTTTTTGTAACATCTTAAATATTCCGAATTTTGCATGTGTTTAATATGACTTATATGTGTGAATTGACCGGATATCCTATACCCTGTAACATTGAAATTGGTCCTGTAAGCGGCACTGCCAGGGTTTTTTGCTTGGCCTTCATGGCAGTCGGCGGTGAATGAATACTCCGCTCGGGCCTGTTGGATTATTATTGGCACTTTATGCTTAATTTGCACAATCTGGAGCTTGTCTTGGTCAGTTCACACGTTTTATGATTGATGAAGGGACGATCGCATTTGCCAGTTTGCAAGTTTAATGACAGAAGAAAGGACACGTATCTCATGTTTGCATTCCTTGGAGAGCGCAGCGAGGTATGGTGTTTGATTGTTTTGTATTTATAGCATGTAGAAATATTTGTGTATGATTTTTAGCATTGTGTAGTTTAATTAACATAACTTTCATTCATGTAATATTGATTTGCGCTGTGGAAACATATGTGTGAAATGTTTGTTATTGTATGTCTTCAATACAGTTTTCACGGTGCCGTAAGGACTCAATGAATTAAAGTTGATGCTTGACGTCAATCTGCTATTTGGTGGATTCAATAAAAGAAAACCGTACGCATCAGTCGAGACTCTCTATTGTTTTCAATCCAAGGACTGCTACAATATTAAAAAGCTAAAAGTTTACAAGTTAATGAATCCATATGTCACAGCTATATTAGAGTAATATACAGGTGAGATAGTCATTTGCAAATTCTGATATTTTTGGGTGGTCTATGCCTTTACAAATAAATGACAATGAATGTAAGGGTCCAATGTTGATTTAGAGTTTGAAAGTGAGCATAGCATGAGATGGTTCACCTGGGAATTTTCAAATAAGTCAGTTGACTTTATTGGTCATACAGGACACCTTGACTGAAATGTTTCCCATAGACAAATTATTCTAAACTGTCAAATCCCTTTCATCAGTCGACGCAGCAAAGTATCTCTCTGCACTGTCCCTGCATCCTGCACTTGTCTCTGACTCACTCTCATGCACCTAGATGTCAGGAGAGGTGGTGGAGAGATCATTATTTAGTTAGCAGTATCTATTCTCTCACGTTTACAATTAGAATGAAAATACTGAACGTAAATACAACTGACTGTAAAGTACCAGTCAACTGGAAATTTACCCAAAGCCCTCAGCAGTAGGCCAAAGATTGCTCCTCAAAATGTAGAATAATTGTCAGTTTTATGAGCCAGTTTATAAATGAGGCAACTAGGCTTTTATTAGTCAGCTACTGTCCATAAGAGACTCAGGTGTAGTTACTGTAGCTGAAGTTAACTGATTACTACCACTAGTGATGACTTACTTTACTCTTCTTTATGTCCATGTTGTCTGTGGGAGCAAACATCAAACCAAGAGACTGTCAGCCAAAAAATAGACCAGTCCTATCTACAGTAACAACCAAAAACAGAACAGTCTTCTCTACAGTAACAATCAAATAAAAACTAACCACCCTCCTCATTTTTTCCAATATAACGCAGCATTAGCACTTCTTAACAGCTAACTGAACAGTCTGTGTAGAGACTTTGTCACAGAAACATGAAGGCGACAAAATACTAATATGTAGTTTCAGTAAGTTAACAATATCCTGAACATTTAGTTGTGGCAGTGTTTAACTCACGGTGTGTCTGCATCAACCGAGCGTCAGCAGCACAGTGCGTGTGTGTGTGTGTGTGTGTGTGTGTGTGTGTGTGTGTGTGTGTCGGTATCAGTGAAAAAATGGAGCAGAGTTTCATTGATTTGGGTTTTCTCTCAATAAACAAGCGGAACGGATTCAATAATGCAGCTCTGACACAGCGCAGAGTGGAATGTACTGACTATAGACATGGTAGAAGTGAGGGGGTCTAAACTAATCATTTTAGCTGCAACTCATCTTCTACTCAAAAATAGAAAATAGGGAGAAACAGTCAACTTTCCCTTATCCACTGTGACCCTCTGCACTTAACTCATTGATTAATACATTCATGACTCATATGCTGCCTGATTTTCTGCAAATACACACTGACAAACTGTTACAAACATATTTCTGTCCATGTTTCATCTCAGCACTGCACAACAATATACCTCCATCTTGTGGCCAAACCTAGTTACTACATCAACAATGTACAATGCCTGTGTAATCTAGTTGGAGCACATTATCTACTTATAAATCAAACAAATAACATCAGCAGTAAATGGGTTAGGGTTAGGGAACCTGAATGATACAAAAATGTGCATCTTAGACTATACAATAAACAAATATGTGGGGTGTGTCCTTATTTTAAAGCCACTTTCCTCACTAAATATCTGCTGGGAAAAAGGTCCACTGATTAGAAGATGTAAGGACAACAAGTTGGATGTGTGTTTATTGGTTTCACCCTGTACGCCTCAGGTATCATATAAATGTTCATCCTCTCTTATTTACAATATACTGTAAAATACACAAAACATTTTTAATGTACTAGTTTAGGAGTTAATATTTGGGACAAATTGTGAAAATTTGCAGATTGATTTACAAAAATCAGAAAAGGAAGATTTAAAAAAAAGACTCATGGTTTTTATTTCATCTGCCTGAATGAGCTCTTCATATGTCTTTCGTCTACAACATATTATACTATCATTAGTTTTATTCTGATAATCTGCAGTGTCTAAAGTGATCATACACTTCTGCAGTTTCCACCACAAAAACCACCAACAGACAACATCACATCTCTCTGTTCTCACTTGAGGAACTTTTGCAACTTTTCAATAAAAACACTACTATGTGTGACTTGAAGCCAACACACTATAAAAACAAAATAACAATCATAATTATGATGAGGTACAGAGTAAGATAAATGATGACACCTTCAAATTAAAGTAAAAGGTTTCCTGTCATAATGTGACAACAAATACTTCTTTATTTGAAGTTTCTTTGTGTTACCAATGAGGAAGGAAGTGAAGAGCTGCATGCTGGGCGTCCGCCAGACACTCTCACAGTGACCAACAGTCTGTTCTGTCATCTTAAGCCTTTACTCTGTAAGAGGACTGCTGTTGATTTTCATTTTATTCATAGTTTTTGTGTTTATGAGCTTTCATAATCAAAGCAGGTGTGGTAACGTCATTAAAAAAATGATGTAATCAACTTTATTTTTCAAAGCGGAGAGACTACAGCAGGCATGTTGTTGACAGAAGCTGGCTGTGTGTTTATGGGTTTTATTCTGTGCATCTCAGGTATGAATTATTGTTTATTCTATTCTGGTTTAATGACTGTAAACATGATATATACAATATGAGATTATTTACTGTAATCTGTTAAAAAAAAATGAGTTAAAATGTGTACAGCTGGAAGATTATAGAACAAATGTCCTTCATTTAAAATATATCATTCTGACAATATTCAGTAATTTGTCTAATATTATAATTATATTTTAATTATTTTAAATTGATCCAGATGTTGTTTTCTGTTAAAGGGGTTCAGGGACAAACAAACAGCATCTGTGCCTTAAAAGGTTCATCAGTGGATCTGCCCTGCTCAGCTCAACATCCCACTTCAAGCATGAAATGGTTCACTAGACACTGGGATGGATCCAATAATGTACTCAAAGAGCTCTCTGCAGATGGAAATCATGTAAAATACAACATGTCTGAAGAGACTCATCCGACTCTAACCATCAAATATCTGACAGAGAGTGATACAAATAAGGTTTACTGCTGTTCGAAGAGTGCAGAATACACACAAGACTGTCGAAACAGTGAAGTCGCCCTCCATGTTACAGGTACAGTGTTTGTCTCTAATGTGTTACTTTAAGAATGAAATCAGTATATGAACTCTCACGTTATTCACCATCATCTCAGACCTGCAGGTGAAGGTGATTCCTGCCACAGAGGGACAGACAGTATCACTGATTTGCAACATCAGCTGTCCTCTGACTAAAAACCCTGCAGCCTACATCTGGTACAAGAACAGAGAGTTTCTCTATCAGGACTGGTCTCCCTGGTACCAACAGCTGGTCAGCAGTGAGGAAGCAGTCAGATACTCCTGTGCTGTCAAAGGCTACGAGCATCTCAGAGCTCCTGAAGTCTCAGTGGGTGAGTGACAACATTTGGCTCCTCATCATGTTACAAAACCTCTAGTTAAACACTTATAACAACAGTTTTACTATTTAAGCTTTTTAAATTATGAAGTTAAATTACTAAATACTATTTGTTTTTGTTCAGATTCTGTCACATCGACCTGCTTTACTGTGACCTACGCTAAAGGAAGAATGTGCTCTGAAAAGCAGACATCAGTGGAAGAGTCCTGCTCCATCACATATCCCAGAGGTTAACTTTCTCTAAATATCCACAAACATTTACACTAACACCAATCCTATCACCCACAATTATAATACCTTTAAAATATAAACTTTACTGTAGTACAGACATATAATTGACCAATCATTTATTTTTATATCAATATCCTGTCACATCTTTGCTGTTTTTCTTTATTTTCTAAGTTTTACTGTGTTACTGTTACATGTTTATTACTTTTCTACACATTCTTCTTTTCAGCACTAACCTCGCTTCAGTATTTTTCTAAATCAATATATTATTTTAATTCAATGCAAATTGTTTTTTTTTTAACATCTCTTAACAGAAGTAGTCCTACAAAGGACTCCTGCAGAGAAGGACCACCTCAGACTGACCTGTAACACCAGATGTCCACTGGCTGACAAACAAACTGCCTACAGGTGGTACAATACCAGAAACTTAATGATGGATGAGAAGAAACAGCAGCTTTCAGTTCCCCGCTCCTCTCCTGATATCTTCTCCTGTGCTGTCAAAGATCACCAGGATCTGCACTCTGCTGAAGTCTGTGAGTATAAACCAACTTACAGTCTGTTATAACTTACACAAACATGACAGTTTGATTAATGATTGTTAATGATGATTAATAGGCAATATGCAATATGATGACTTTAATAATAAACTTTTTAAAACAACTGAACTTTTTAATTTTAGAAATTGAGCCTTAAAGAAAATTAAATCACATAAAGTATTTAAAGAGGCGCTTTAGCTGCTTTGGAACTTTCCTGAACACCTGAACTTCAACCACAGATTATTTAAGGCTACTTTAGCAGTTATTTAGGGAGATCCTACTTTAAGTCTTTAATCTATATTTCAGGTATTGATGATAAGAACTGCTGGAGTGTAAATCATATCAGAAGGAGAATCTGCACCATGGAAGGCTCTTCAGTGAACATTTCAAGTGAATATTTGTATCCTGACAAGAAGAAGCCCAGCTCTAAATGTTGGTATAAAATAAACAGAAATGGTAAAGAGAAAGCTGTCAAGCCGACTGAGGATGCAGGCCGCGTGCAGTATGTTGACAACATGAACAACCAGCACATCCTGAGAATCAACAACCTGAAGAAGACTGACTCAGCAGAATACACATTCAGACTCCTAAAAGATGGACAATGGAAGAGTAATCGACTTGGAGTGACTCTGATTGTCTCAGGTAATTTCTGTCTGTGTACTTTTCAATAGAGACTTTGCTGCTTCCTCACCATGTACTGACAGCAGTCAGCAGACTTTACTCATTAATGACAAGAGATTTCAGTGATTTCTTAGATGTCTCACAATAAATACATCTTTAATATGGTATCCATGCTTTCCATGGTTTAATTAAGACATGATGCATACTTAAAATGTGTTAAATAATTGTGAAAGTTGTATCTGCACTGAGAAAGTATCAGGAGCGATAAAAAGTTAGACTTAGAAACTTAAACTTAAAATAAACGTGCAAGTTAACCAAAAACTAGAAAAAAAACATGCTCACCACTTTGACACTCAGTATAAAGAAATATGTTTCAAATATAGGAAATGCAAGCAAATACAAAAACATTTCAAATAATACAGGACAAAATGGAAGTTACAAAAATAAATAAGTGGACTTGTCCCATCTTCTACAAAACACTGTCTGTTTTTGAACATGATGGTGATTATAAACAAGTACTGTAGTTTTAGTTGCTTCTTCTACATTTACTGTCCAATCTAATCATCTTTCAGGCTTGGAAGTTAAGTTGCATCCTGCTGTGGTGACAGAGGGCCAGAGAGTCACACTGACCTGCAGTACCAGCTGTCCTCTGACTGACAACACAAACTACATTTGGTACCTGAACAGTCAACGTCTGACGGAGCCAGAGAGCCAAAACAAACACCTGCTTCTAGACCCAGTCACCATTCAACATGCAGGAAGCTACTCCTGTGCTGTCAAAACCCACCAAAACATCATCTCTGGTGAAAAGACTCTAACTGTCCAAAGTATTACAGGAACATCAACAGCAGCAGCTGCAGGAGTTGTTGCTGCTCTCCTGGTTATAATGCCACTCGCTGTCTTCTTCTGGATTAGGTGAGAAACACTGAGCTTTGTTTCAGAGTCATGATATTTACACACTAACCTGACATCATCTATTTGTTTTTATATTCTCATTTCACTAAGCAGGAGAAAGAGGTCCTCCAGACATTCTCCTAGACCTGAAGCATCAGACAAAATGGAGGTAAATAAAATAATTTAAACAATTCTGCTACGTTACATAACATTATTGCACACAAACCTTTTTAAATGCTTTTCTCACATGTTATTTCTAATCCATTTAACATTTTATGGTGATAATTATTTTCACAAACACTGAATGGGAAAACCTTGTTAACTTTTCTTACAGGTTCTTACAGTATGTTACTAAACACTATTAATTTTAGTGCCTAAATGGGGAAAAGTATTTTTGTTAATCATTTACTTTATCTTGACATTTGAATGTAAAGATACTAAATGTCTACTGTTACACTCACTTAATATACCTTCCAAGATCATGGTGTTCTACTTTGAATTGTGTCCTATTTATTTTCTTTGGAGCATCAGTCAAAACTTTAGATACAACATTGTAAAGTAATATTTTTCTCTCTATCAGCTAAACCCTGGTCCTGTGTGTGAAGACATCTCAGCTCAAGCAACAGAGCAGGCTGATCTTCACTATAGCAGTGTTCACCTATCGAAGGACCAGACAGATGCTCTCTACTCCACCGTCCAGCCACATCAGCCTGAAGAACAGGATCAGGTCCTCTATTCTGTTGTCACCTTAAGATCCGACACAACCCCTGAGTAAGCATCTCTTCATTACAACTGATTATATTTGAGTGACAAAAAAAACAAACTGTTAAGGCTGTACTAAAAGAGCAGGGAGAGAGCAGCAGCAGGTGACACAGGGTTATTTTTCCACGTGTATACACAATAGACTCAAAATTGTCCGGGCCCCGCTTACCACCGTTGTAGGGAAAGGCTCTATGGGCAGGAGGCACGAACAAGGAAGCTAAACAAACAACCAAAGTTAGCTATCAGACAATATAACTTCTGGCAATTAAATGTCAGCCTGCATCTGACCAGAGCACATAGCAGGAGGAAGAGAGAAAGAACAAGGGCAGACAGGTGTCAATAATCTGGCTCTGATTAGGAGACGGTTAGAGGAGGGGTCAAGCCTGGGGGGACATTCATGGCCTATAGTGTTGTATCTGCGCTGAACTGAGGGAGCATTCCACAAAACACATACAAGGTTACCTGTGAGGATTTGAGGTTTTTGAACCAAAAGTAGAACTCAGACATGAATGGCTGAGGTTACTGAAAGAGTTTATTGCAGTTGAGGTGGGAAGTTAGTGGAGGGAGGGGGTCTGGGTCAGTTGGAGCTGGAGCTGGAGATCAAACAGATAGGCAATGGGCTGAACCTGAGAGTGGGGAGGCTGGCATATGAAGCAACTTGCAAAAAAAAGAAAGTTAAAGAGGTGACCCAGGCATTGCTGTATCACTATAGCTGACTTAACTACTTGACAAAGACTGACAAGAAGAGCTGGGGTATATATGCTGCAGAGGAGCTTGATTAGTGGATTGGTTACAGGTGTACAGGTTGACTGGTAGCAGAATGGAAGAAGGTTGATTGACAGCCAGGAGAATACAGAGCCACAGACTGACAGGAAAACCTGGGGACAAACATAAACACATGGGAGGGCAAAACAAATAGGAATGCAGATGAGGGACCTCAGACCATAACGTGACCATAATGTAGTTAAACATTGTGAGCTGTATTATCAAACTGCAAATATTGCACTTTGAAACATAATTAACCCACATTATATACTTAAAACTATTAATAAAAGGTCAAAATCAACAGCAGTCCTCAGAGAACTCTAACCCTAACCTTATAGATTAAAGGTTTAAGAGGACAGAATAGACTGTTAGTCACTATGAGGGTTGTGGTCAGATGTACAACATGCAGCTCTGCCACTAAAAGTTCACTTCCTTCCTTGTAACGACACCTCCAGTGAAGAATCTAGTACAAAGTGCAGTAGTTATTTAATGTAACACTTTGACTTTAACTTGAGGGTGTCTCATCACATTTATGATTGTTATTTTCAGTTTGTATAGAGCGAGAGAACAGAGAGGTGTGAAGATATCTGTAGGTGGTGTTTTTAGTGGAAACTGCAGAAGTTGAGCATTTGATGCACTGCAGAGCATACAAAATGAAACTAATAATAGAATGATGTTGAAGGCATTCATTCAGGCAGACGAAGTAAAAATCTTGAAAATCTTTTTCTGTAAATCAATCTGAAATTTTCTATAAATTGCTCACAGTATAACTCCTAAACTCCTACTTACATCAGCGAGGATGAACATAATGTAGTTAAAGATTGTGACCTGTTTAATGGAAATTCGTCAACTGAGAAAAAATGCTTGTTATATGTTTTAAATATTGTACTTTGAAAACGTCTTTAACCCACATTATACTTATACAATGCATTATTTTCTTTTTTTCAGTTATAATGGCCAGATGGTGGATCCCTAAAGTTCATCCAACACAGCAAACAATGTTTCTGGTTATTACTCATTGCATTTCCATTTAGTGAATTCAGTTGATAACTTTCTCTACAACACCTTCCTGTGAATGAGCGAGCACCTCAGGAGCCACATTGGCAGTGATGGACATCAACTGTCTGTTGTGGGAGGGAAACAAGGACCTTTTAGAAGCCACTATAGCCATGAAATGTTGAGCAGACTTTCACAGTTTGAAAATACAAGGACTGGACTCTTTATTGGACTCTCTATTTCTGTCAAACATAATAAGGACTTAAAATATTTCAGTTGGTACAGTCCAGTATAACATGTTTTATCTGGTAAATATCTGTAAAATTTCCACTGAAACAAAGAACATGTCTCTGAAAAACAATATCTTCTACCTATTGTAATTATTCACAGAACTGAAAGATTTGTAGTGCAGAGTCACTGGTCGCCATTATTTTATGCTAGCTAGTAGTTAGCTATGCGGGAGCGTGTCTGTGTTCCCACAGCCCTCCATCCCACAGACATGTGGGGTGTCCTGGTATCTCTGTGAGGCTACGAGTGAAAGTCCCTCATGAGCAATAATTTACAAATTAAGCACTGGGGCAGGCCCAACGCTGTCCTGATTAGGCCGTCCTTTTGCGCTCGCATTATCAGGTAGACCAGACTTTTCTCCTCATTGGGTTGACCAATCCATCTTATACGGCACGGCACATGAGCTTTGAGCATTGGCATAACCAGGGACTTATGGAGCCGAATTTTCAAATTTCACAAATTTAAAACATTTAAATGTTGAAGTTCTATCCAATCTGCTGAGGCCTGACTATCATGCTGGAGACTGGGGTTTGTTTCCCACATGGGCCGAAAAGATTCACGTGTGACACTGGGAGCCGTAAACCCGGATGAGTGTGGGGAAAATTTTGGGGGTTGAATGTAATGGATGCAGTTGTAAAATATAACCCTAACCCTGTGGGAACATAGGGCCTCATTTTGAAAGAAAAAACAAAAAAAAGCCTAAGTAATGTGAGAATTTAGAGCTGACCCCAGCTAGTTATGCTAAGTAGATTCAATGCACTGAAAAGCTACAGCCTTCTTTGTGTTGCTAAAGCAAAGTTGTTACTTTTGCTTCTGAAATTACAGTAACTATTTCCATATTTAATATGCTGTTGGTTCATGCGAGTTCCTGTGTTGATACCTTTGTTGCCAATGAGTAATGCTAATTAGCAAACTTAACTAGCATTAGCATTGAGTTCATATTTTATACTTCAGTTTATGTTGTTGTGCTTTTTTTGTGTGTTTGTTTTGTTAAGGGTAGTTTAAGCCTATACATTTTTGGGGCATAAATTGAAATTGTAACATTATTGACTGAATAGTAATGTTAGTAAAATGACTGCTTAAAGTCACAGATGTTTTTTTTCTGGTCTTACAATGGCTGTACGATGTCACTTTAGGATGTCCTTTTTTTAAGCAAAATGTTTCTGATGCAATTAGCTGTTTTCAGTCAGGTACGATTGTATTAGAACTAAAAATGTTTGCTTTCCTTTCATATTTTTCTTTAAAAAACTTTACAGAATAAAAAGACAAAACTTTCAAGCAGTTGTTTTCTGTAATCCTTTTCTTAAATGGCTTGCCAAATAAGTCGAATGCACAAGTTAGATACTAGTATGTCTTGTATGTTTTGAGTTGTGGTGGTGGGATGACCATTTTATCTTTAAAGTCCTATTATATTACACTCTGCTTTGAATTGGTCAATGGTCACCCAGCAATTAAATAAGAAAACAGGGCTAATCTTATCCATGCGGAGTTAAATAACATGCAAGCTGATTTTAAAAGCAAGTGCACAACAAAGAAAACAAAACAGTCACGGACAGAACTGAAATCCATAATATATTTTATTACCATACCAGTATACACTTCAGTTATTAATCCATATACAAAAAAACATAGGAAATAATTTGTTATCTCTATTTTATGTTGTGCAAGAACCAGTGCAGTATTGTTTCTTTATCCTTCAAGTAAGTTGATAATTCAAGTCTAGAAGTCCAGTTGAAATGAGAACATGTTAAATATTTGTTCATAACACCTTTACGAAAGGTTGTAACAGTGTACAGGGTGCAAGAAAGTTATCAGTGGGTGTGAGGTTAGGTTTTAAGTCAGCGTAAATAATCTATAGAAAGGCATGAAAATGAAATTAAAGACAACAGGACAAATTTGGGCCCCAGACACATAAGGCAGAACTGGTTCCTCATCACCATCGTCCAAACTGCGTTATAGTATATTGCAGATTTTGTGATGCTACTTCAGGGTCCTTCTGATATGGCCTTAAGGAATATGTCTGTACATTGTCTTTGTAGCTACTTGGGTAAAAAAAGAGAAAGACATGATGAGGGATGTTATAGTTTTATCACAACTAATTTGAACTGGGTTCAAAAACTTGTCACGCAACACAATGGAGAGGGGGAGGATGACAGTGAGCTGACGTGACCACAGTCACGGTGTGTGCTGAGTTTAGTTTGACCTGGTTGAAACCACTTCCTTCTATCTTTCACATACTGAAGAAAGGAGACCTCTACACTATATTTCATTGGTTTATATACAAACACAGTAAACTTGATAAAGTCAGTGATAAGGTCATAAGATGCTACATAACTTGTCTTTGAATAGGTGATATACTGTCAGTTGTTACCCTGTGTTAGATTTCAGTCTCTTTAATGTTTCCCACATTTGCTATATGAGACATTTGAGTTTAAATATGAAAGTCATTAAGCACACCAACACAGACATCGTAGTCTTGATTCAAACACATGGCTCACTAATCTGTCCTGTCTTTGAATCCTTTGCTCTCTTATTCTCTTTATCTTTTGCTTTCACATTCCTTTTTGTTCTTACAGCCACATCTTCGTAGCCTGCTCTCATAATTTTCTTTTGCTTTCAGTTTTCCATCAGCACTTTTGCCAGAGACTGGAGGACTTCTCTCTTCTCGTACAGGTACATTTGGGTTTCCCACAGCATGTCCACCAGGATTGCGTCACTCACTTCATCCAACATCACCTCCTGAGACAGCTGGGGGCTCAATCTGCACAAAAGACAATACAGAAACAGTACGTTTGAACTAATAAACCAACTATTAATACTATTTATGCCCATTTGACAAACACAAACCCAAGCAAAGTAGATAGGTACTGTATGCATATCAGGCTGTAACAATGTTGCTCACTTTAGCTGAGCTAAGACTTTGCATGCATGTGTTATACTATCCATGATGTTATAGAGCTACAGTAATGTCCAGTTTAGGTCAGGCACACATTAGACAACTATGCTACGCCAGAAACAGCACATCAACATGTACTTCTGCTTTCAAAGAGAAACATGTTTGCTTTAAATTATCACTGTCAAATGTCAGCTATAAAACCTAATTCTTTGCTGTTTGCAAACCATATCTATGTGCTCTTTGTCAGTAAAAATGTTAAAACAGAAAACAGAGATGACAGTAAAATTAAAAGCTGACGTGCAGCAGCAGAGTCACAGTTAGCTGACCTGTGGTAGATGGTGTCGATCATTTCACACCAGGATCTCGCTCTGTCAACTGCACAGCCATCAGAATCTGTACACTGTCCAGTCAGAGAGAGAAGAAATTTCAGTATTAGAGACTCTTCCTGATATGTTATATCTGGCTATCATGTCCAAAATATAAGGAATATTAAAAGGCTTCACAAAAAGTGGAAAAGACAACTCCAGCAGGATGAATTAATATACAAAAACATTTAGTTTCAGCTATGGATGATGAGCATCTAGCACTAATTGATATAACCAACACACAAAGTCAGTTTACAGGCACTGTACTCACACAGTCCACCAGCATCTTGCCCAACTCTTTGGCTCCTACAAAGCTCTTGGCCAGCTCCAGAGGGTTGGAGGGTCGGAAAACATCCACAGAGCTCACCGCAACCTGAGGAGGTTTACCTGGAGACACACAGGAGCACAGATACTGTACAGCTGGAGGAGCAGCAGGAGTTTCTAAATGTACTTATTGACAATGAGCTGTGTAAATGTACATTGTCTAGTTCAGTGTTCAGTGGCTAAGGCAAGGTAAAAACACAGTAGGAGTTAGGGATGTAACTCACACTGCAGCCACCCGCTTTAAAAATGCATGAATTTAGGGCTGTGTAGGCGCCACGGATGAACAGCATTCATTACATGGTAAATGATATCTCATGGATATTGCATGATACAGTTAATAAGGCATCACATTTCCAATATCTCTGTATCAAGACAATTCTCAGGCATTTTCTTTGTATATTATTTGCCACTGTAGACACAACTGAGTGACTTACCAGTACCAAGGGAGACCACCATACCCAGCCTCTTGACCCCCGTCCCGTGGCCCTGAGAGAGAAGAGTTAAAAAGAGAGGTGACAGATCATTATTATTATTTAAATGTGCATTTAACAAGATCGAAGGAGGACTAGATAAGGAATATGTTAGGTTACCTACCTCTGCTTTTAAGGCTTTGTTGTAGTGATGGATTTCTGTCATGGCGTCTAGAGTCGGGTTGTTGGCCAATAGTCCTCCATCCAGAAAGCGGCCCATCGGTCGGAAGTAGGTGGGGGCAGCACCACTGGAGCGGGCAGCTCGCCACACAAGTTGTTCTGATATAAACGCAGGGATATTAAGGTTTTAAGAAGGCACAGAACTCTCACTCTTATAGACTAGTCTTTCATTCTGGGTGCATGCTTCAAATTAAGGTGAAATGTCACCGTGCATAAATAACCCGAGTCTTAAACAGTAAAGAAGCACATTCATCCATGTTGAAAAGGAAGTGGGGTGGAAATGTTTTTTACTGCTTTGCTATATAAAGTGTATTCTTGGTAACATTTAAACAGGTGATTTTGTGACTGACAAAATGGAGTATCATTGTGAACCTGTTCCTTTGTCTCTCAATCACAAATACACACACCTTCTTCTTTCACCTTCCTATGCTTTCTGGCTGGTTCCTCTGTGTATCCTACTATCAACACATCCTCATTCTCCCATCCTGTAACAACAACAGGGCTGGCACTCAAACAACTCCGCACGAACAGACTTCTCAGGCAAAATTCTTTCCTTTGTCACCATCTGGTGGTAATGTTAAGGACACTGTAACACACACCACCACCCACCATTCATTAAACATTTGAGCACGAGTGCAGGTCTCGTACCTTGTGGGATAGTGAGAGGCTGGAACGAGGCAGTGGTGGCATACGGAGGCTCTTTGTGGACGGAGGGACGGTCATAGTTCCTAAAGATGTGCAGCTCTCCTGGATGTCTGTCAGCCAGAACACTGGTCACCATCACCCTGTACAAGAACAAATGAATGAGTGAAAAGATAACAGAGGAAATGTGACTTCAACATAAAAGGTTCAATATCTCAGCTTTTGTTCATAATAAAAGTGTTTGATATACAGATTCTGGACTCTCTATTGCAAATTTTTAACCAAGCAAGCAGCATTGTTCAAGGGACGGAGAGGTCTGTCTGTCACTCTTTCTTTCTCTTCATTTTGGTCAAGAATTAAATATCTCAACAACTATTGGACAGATTTGCATGACATTTTAAACATGTCCATGATCTTCAGAGGATGCATCCTGACTCTGGTGATACTCTGACTTTTCCATCTGCGTCTTTACGCAGCAGACAGTTTTGGCTTTTAGTGAAATGTCTTGACAACTTTTGACTTTTTACATGTTTCGAAAAATCTGTCTGATGTGCAAAAGAGATTCTTAATATGACATCTACTCTTTCTACCTCACTGAACTTTACAAGCATGCAAATATTTTTCATTTCAAAAGTTAAACTACTAGATACAAGATGTGTCCTTCGTTGCTGAAAAGTCCACTCTCAGTGTACGTCCACTGGAGGTTTCATATCTCCTTGTCACACTTGTGTAAGTTGCATACTGGACGAGAAGTAGCTCCCAAACTAGTAGTGATGTCACAAATCATGCTCATATCAACACAGAAACTTTTCCACTTCTAGTGTCAAAATCTGCACATACATCATTATGTCAAGCGAAAGTAAAGTAACAATGAGAAAAACACATTTCTGAAGTTTGACATGAATATTTACCGGGGGTATTGGACGTCTGTCATCTTGGTGTTCTCTCCAAATTCTTTCTTCAGGAAATCCTCCAGTGGTGCTGATTCATAAGGTCGGGACCCCTTGAACACTTGCTCTTTCATCCTGAAGTACAGGCAGCGAAGGTACTCCATGGACTTTCCTACATATTGAAGAGATGTCATTATTGTTTTGATGCTAGGGGATAAAAACTCTATGAAGTGGAAAGAAAAACACACCTACCATGGACTATAGCGAGGGCCAGGATCCCCCCAGTGCTTGTGCCGGCCACCCAGTCGAAGAGATCTTTGGTGGGTCGACCGGCCTCTCTCTCCAGAGCGATCAACATCTGGATCAGCACCAGGCCTTTTATACCTCCACCATCCAGACACAGCAGTCTTTCCATCCTGCAGAGGAGAGGAGAAATCACATGTTCACAGCAGAACTCTATGTGTCCTCTAAGACAATAAAACAAACAGATAACATGTTTTCATGTTAAAATAATGAAAAAGCAACAACTTTGTTATTATT
This sequence comes from Scomber scombrus, assembly GCF_963691925.1. NCBI lineage: Eukaryota > Metazoa > Chordata > Actinopteri > Scombriformes > Scombridae > Scomber > Scomber scombrus. The sequence continues at coordinate 29,500,127 of NC_084971.1, forward strand.
ATCATGACCCTTTTGCAACCTGATATTAAAACTTTACTTTAAAGCAACATTATGCAACAATTTTACCTTAAAATAAAGGCTTCAAAATCATTTTGATGGTTGCTACTCAGCAGAAGTCACGTAGTCTTGCTTTCATTATTAAAAAATAATCCACAGATGGGGAACTTTGAATTACAAACATACTCACTTTCTTTTCCCCATTTTGGGTCCGTCCACTTCAGACGTGCTTCTACTCATTGCGGTGACTGCAGCCCCCACGAAAATGATGTCCTCAAACCCTGTGAGCCAACCACAACAGCTATTGGTGTGGGACCAACACGAGGCAGCAATAATGATTAAACTCACGTACAATAAATGGAGACGGAAGGAGGTCACTGGGTTTTCTACAAGCCACAGGGGAGTTTTTAGTGTCAAGTAGATATGTTTGCGTGTTGCTTTCATGTGAGGAGGTTTCATTTATGTTATTTTATAAGAGCTAATAAAAAGATAATTGGGGAATTCCATTACACATTAATATACTAATCACTCTCATACTGTCACCTTCCTTATCTCGGATATCTTAGAAAACACAGATCTTGTTGGGTGAGTTTTAAAATCAAGTCATAATTCAAACTTAGCGTTGAAAACACCTCACTCACAGGAATACTGAAGAACAATAAAAACCTGATCTCAAATTCCTTCTTTTTGTTTTATGGTATTTTAAGGATTAGAGACGCATCTAAAGTTGCACACAAAACATTTTAAACTAACCAGCAAACTAAAACAGCAAATGTAAAAATCAAATAATGTAGAGTCATAGAAAGTGTAAATTAGCTCAAACAACAATATACCCTGTAAATGAAAGAAACACTGACACAGAGTGTAGTGGAGGATAGGCAGAGGTAGGGACGTTGGTTTTTACCTATGCCTGGAGGTTTGGCCTTGTTGGAGATGGGGGGAGGACTGGCAGGGGAGGGGGGGAGGCACCGCTGGACCCCTACACTACACAGCATGTCCAGCAGTATCTTTCTATTCGGACCTTTCGTTTCAACAAAAGCATAAAACACACATGTACATGCACGCAAATGCAGTTAGACATGCACACACAAACACACACACCACAATAAGCAGAAGAAAAGAGATGGGGGGTGAAAGATAGAGACGGAGAGAGAAAGCAAGAATGTAAGCAAGCTGTTAGCAATTATCATGCATTTTCATAATCAATAAATGACAACAAACTTTCTGCTTCAGTGCATCAAGTGTTTCATACACAATTCTCTACATGTGAAAACAACAAATATGCTCATATAATTAATCTTGTTTCAATATGCAGACAAATCCGAAAGAAACAACATACAAATCTTTATTAGAAATCACTGAAATGTTGAATTATTTTGCCCTTTTCACAGTAATAAATGTTGTGATGGTAGACATTAATTGTTGTCAAAGAGGTTGAAATTAATTTTTAAAAAGGTGCATTAAGTCAGACATGATTGTCATCTTCTAGGAAGTGCAACAATTAATGTCATCTCTGGCACAATCCCAGGCTAACACAATAAAAAGTGAACAGATTGTGATCTTCTCATGTTTCCTTTAATGCTCTACAGACTAGAAAGTCAACATGCAGCTCAACAGAGTCCTGACTTTCTACATCCATAATAGCAGGCCTTCAGTTTATGCTTTATATCATTTAAAAATCACAATACACCGAATTGACTCAACTGGTCTACGATGCCATCCAGTGCAGCAGTCATGTCATAAATACTACATTTGTCATGCTGTTCTTGAGTGAGTGAAAATCAGGAGTGTGTACTGAAGGCCTGATAATAAAACCTCAATCATGTTTTTAGCTTTTGTAACTTTAATGTTTTGAAATGCTTCCCTCTGCTGTTGAGTTGGTATAATGTGAGCAGGTAGAGAAGTTTTAACTCCCCCGTAAAGATCAGAGAGTGACTTCTGAAATCACTGAGTAGCTGGAAATGATAAAATCAAAGCTTTTTACTGCAGATGTATAATGGCGTGTTTTTACAGCAGAAGGAATGTCCAAACTATTCCCCTAAAGGTTCATGTAGCTGCAGGTTTTCATTCCAACCAAGCAGGAATACACCAGGATTGACTCATTTGATCCACTGATCTCAGTCTTCAGACAGTTGATTGATTGAATCATGTGCTCTTGATTGGTTGGAATAAAAACCTGCACACACCCGGCCCTTTATGGAATAGTTTGGACTGAGCCTGATCTATAGCATCTACAGTATAGTTGCGTGATGCACCTTTAAAATAAAATGTTACAAAAGGTGCAACCAAGCTACATCTGGACAGGCACAAAACAATAAATTAGTAAAAACAATGATGAGTGGAAAAACTGGACTTTACGTTTAAAGACGAGACATTAAAGATTGTTTAAAGTTTGTAATTTGATCACAAAAATCATTTTCATGCATCAGCTTCAACGTATACATTGAAATACATGCTTTTAAATGAGACTACGTGTTAGCATGTTATAATCTGATCAAACAGGCTTGTTAGGTCACATTAAGATTTATATAGATCACAGCATTTCACAATTCTTACTCTGCTCCCTACTTTCCTATTCTACCTATGTACTGTATACCTCTCTTTCCATCCCTCCCGTCTCTCTTACCTTTGCTAGTGCGTGCCGCGATCAGTCCGGGCGTTTCTCCTAAGTCGTTGTGGATTTCCACATCAGCTCCAAACACAATCAGAGCTTTGATCAACTCCATGTGGTCCATCTAATTAATGAGCATAGCGTCAAACAAACGAAGCATTATTACAAACATCTGTATTTCCACAGTAGAATGACAATTAAAGAAAAATCTAGCTTTGGAAACTCTTTAATATTTCATCAATGTGTGATGTTCAAGTCAATTAAATATGATGTAATTTATAGTAACTTGCAACACTGAGAACGTTTTTCCTGTTTTTCCAGTTGAGAAAAGCTGAGTTGTGCACTTACATCAAAAAATAAACATTTGCTTATCTCAAGTGTGAAAGATGGATAAAAGCTTCTAGTGTAAGCATGCTGCCCATACAGAAAAGCAGATATGCAAAGTTTTTCCTTGTGGTGTGGTGCAACCTGATTTCATTGTTCTTTGGGATTTTAGGGATAAAACTCCTCTAATCTGACTTGTATCTGTGTTGCAACTACTTACATCAACATTTTTCTTCCCTTTAAAGAACATTTTCAATATCAGTAAAATATTGCTTTTCCCAGGAAGATAAGAACAATGCAGACGTGATATAATGCACATTCACCTTCATAGCGAGGTGCAGAGCTGTGTTTCCGTCCTGTCCCTTCAGGTTGGCATTGGCTCCGTGGGTGAGTAACACCATGGCTGCCTCAAAGCGGCCCTTCTTGGTCAGAATGTGGAGAGCGCTCTCTCCGGTCTTACTGAGGTAGTTCACCACGCAGCCGTGCTCTAGCAGCATACGACACATCTGGCACGGAGACAGGAAGGCTTAATTAAGTGGTCGGAACAACAGGATTTCCTCTGTTCCTGCTCTTCCAAAAGCATAACTCACAGAGGTGGGGGGACTGCAAGCAGTGCCAAATACTTGTACAGGATGAAATTAGTTTGGTAAATGTTCAAACTCAAGCTGTTTGTTCACACAGGATATGAAGTTCATATATCATTACTGTCTTATCAATGTTTCAACACCTTTATTTCAGCACATTTTAGTGTCAGACTTTTGTTTCTAACCACAAAACACATGATGGTTCTCACATCAGCAGTTTTGGACCAGTGGAGAGGCGTTCCTCCATACAAAGAGTCCTCAGCGTGGAGCTGGCCCGGGTCTGCTTTGAGGATCTCCTCCACACACCTGACAGACACAAAAAGAGACGAGTCACACGTACGATTAAATTCAAACTATAGACTTTGTGTTCGGGAGTTTAAAACATGAGCTGATGACCACCATTCAATATCTCTACATACAAAAACAAACTGCACAAAATCCACTGTTTTTATGACAAGCATTTTTTATCTTATTCTGTGCAATAAAACATTTAACAACCTCTATATATCTGATGTAGTGCTTCTAAGATGTAGTTTCCGTCATTACAAAACAGATTTGCTGCTCTTATACCAGAGTTGGTAATCACTACGCCTATATGCACATGTTAAAAAGACCAGGTCAAAACCTTATACAGTATATGGCTGGACCATGTATGAAACGCCTGGTTACCATCAGACATCACAACAGTTTTTAAGATGTTTGTTTTTTAAGTAAGTTTATTTACTTGTTGAGCACCTTTAATACAGTAACTGTAACTCAAGGTGCTTTACACATAAGAAAAACATAAAAAATACACTGCACCAGATTTTGAGTGCAGTGTTGCAAGAATGCTATTTTTATATATTTTATACGTTATATCACTTACACACAACCCAAAAATAAGTTTTAAATATCAAGTTAATCATTAATGATCCGTGTATAACCACAACACATTGTGTTTCATATGTGTAAAGTTCAAGGCTGGCCCCGCTGTTGCAGTCCAGTGAAAAAAGCAAAGAAAAAAAAGTGCAAGCATTCATCTACCATTGTGGTAGAAGAGCAGCAGGGTAACCAGGGAAACGGTTACTTCAAAAACAGGTGTTTTGTAGTGTCGTTGAGGAAGATTTCTCCCAGTTCCTGTTATTCTGCTCTAAACTGTCGCTGGTATCTGAAAACATACGTTTTTAATAATAAAATAATAAGGTAATGCACCACAGAGTGCAGGAGAGGACATACAACCTCATCACCCTCATCCCTCCATCAGCTCACCCCTTCTCGCTGTACTTCATGGCTGCGTGGATGGCGTAGCCTCTGCCGCCGATGATGTCACACTTGGCCCCGCCGCCCAAAAGAGCTTTGACGGCCTCCACTCGGCCCAAGCGGCAGGACACGTGGAGCGGCGTCTCCCCATTGTTGTTCAGCTCATTCACGCCTGAGCACAACCGTGAGCAAAGGACCTGGATGAGGAGAGGATGGATGGAGTGATGGATGACAATACAGTAGAGAAAAAATCATGTTAATGTGCTGGTTTAAGGACTAGTTACGATTTTTCTTTTTTTCTTTGACCTGAAAAAGCACTTTTCACTCTCAATGGGTCAATCAGTTGACTTTAAGAACATTGAAACACATTAATAAAAGAGACTGATCCATCATTTCTCTCCTCACCTGATTTCATAATAAGAAACGACAGAGTTTTAATCTTTTCACGTGTACTGACCTGGATGATGGCAGGAGAATCCTGCTTGGCGGCGCTGTGCATGGGCGTCTCTCCGTTGCGGTCCCTGATGTCGGTGCGAGCCTGGCTTTCGTCCAACAGCTCCTTCACACACGCTGAGTCGCTGCGCTCACACGCCAGGTGCAGCGGCGTCTGACCTGATGCGTCCCGAGCATTGATCTGACTGGAGGCAGAAAGACAAGGTTGATTTGATTTGTGGACATAAACGAGAGCGGCGTCAATGAATAATTACAGAAAAGTTTTGCTGATCACATCTTATCAAACATGAAGATTTAATATTTTTCTCAGTGTTATATCATTGTAACATGTATCCTTTTTATAGACTAAATAATGATAAAATGAAAAAAATTACAGATTAATTGAAAATGAATTAATTATCATAGTTGCAGTCCTTATCAGATCCACCAAAACTAAATCCGACTGATTCACCACATCCGGTCTCACCTCTGGACATAGTTATGTTTGAGACACTCCCGCAAGCCTGTATCCACGGCGATGTGGGCCGAGCTCCAGTCCGGGTGGCTGCGGATGCAGTCCACGATTGGCTGGGTGGTCTCGGCCTTCAACGGCAGCGTCTCGTAGAAGGGTCGAAGCTTGAGGGCGTACTGTGGGAACCAGTTCATGGCATCCTCCTCCGATGCCACCTGAAACAGCCTGAATCAGACAAAGCAACGGGCGCAACGTTACATTTCACAAGAAGCTAAAGAGGAAATATAAACTGGTTACACTGATACAAATGATGTGAGATAACTGCATTGGAAAAGAAAGTGGGATTCCTGGTAGAGTACTAAACTCCAAATCCATTGAGCATGTTCCAAACAATATGAAATCTCAAATTTCCAAGTCATGGAGGACATAATACTTAAATTTCACTTGTTTGTTTGGCTCACATCAGTGTTTCAGATCACTCCGAAGAAGGCTCTGTGCCAACACACATAAACAGTCTTCTTTTGTGATGTGAGCCAAAAAAGATGAAATGTTAGTATTTTGTCCTCCTTGACTTGAGAATTTGAGATGTGCTACCTTTTCATATTTTTTGGGACATGTAAGATAAATGAGATTATTATAGGTTAGGGCATTCTTCAACTATTTTCTATGAGGAAAAATCATTCCAAAGGGCTCGGAGTCTGAGTGCTTTGAAATTAGATTTCCTGTTGATACGTGTCGTGGCTCGTGATTTCAAAGGGCTCCTTTATTTATTTATCGAAGGACACTTTTCAAATGACATTATATGAATATAGGATGTACTGTGCATAGAAGAGATTCCCTCTTGTTCTCTGTTTTGGTTCCCACTACTACTGAACTTTTATTTCATTCACACAGAAAACACAAATATTCACAGATGTTGTAATATTGAAGCATTTAAAATAAATTAGCTTTGACAGATGTCTGCAAACTATCACCTTTGACCTACTACTAGATGTCATCATAGTATGCAGTAAGTTCTTAAACAGCTTTATCTTCTGGACCTATGATGTTAAGTTTGCTGTTATTGGGATACGTTGCAGTCAAGCTCCACTCTTACATGTAATACATTATCTCATAACAGATAACAGATTCAACCTTTACTTTCAGCTCAGACCACCTTGCTTACACCTGCCTTTCATATCTATGGATCAATGGCTCAACAATGATTCATTCAAGATAAACTCCTTTGATTCAGTTAAGCTGCTTTGTTGGAGGATTGTGTCGGTCAACACCACGTCTTCTTAAAAACCTACTGGTACTTTCAGATGACATTTGCAAATCCAATCCTGGATCTGTGCCACATTACACCACAAATGACACATTCAACACTCAACATTTCCCCTCGATGTGGTCAATACTGACCTCAGAGCCAGATTCGGTGTCTCGGGACACATAAGCAGACAGTCCCATGACTGGTACTGGCTGTTTTTGTACAGAACAATACGTCCCTCATCTTTCAGCAGGACTTTTCCTCCTCCGCCGTAGTCGGTCAGCGGCACATCTCTGACCCGGTACGGGTTGGTGAAGAGGGTTGAAACAGACGAGACTGTGTCCAAGAGCCGGCCCAAGAACTGCATTGTTACCTAAGATGAAGAAGAGAGAGTTTAAAGGAGGATGAAACCATTTAGTTAATAGTATTTGTGATCTCTGATTGATAAATAATGAAGTGTGCCTCTCTTTCCTTCTCTCCCTTTCCTGTTGATTTCTCCTTTCTCTTTCAACCCCATTCAGTCAAGGCAGATAGCTACCCACATAAAGGGGTTCTTCCTGTTAAAAGGGGAGTTTTTCCTCACCTCTTTCATCATGTACTGCTCATGTATGCATATGTTATAAAAACCAGGTCCGAACCTTGTACAGTATATGGCTGGACCATGTGTGAAACGCCTGGTTAGAGTCAGACATCGCAACAGTTGTTGGTTTTTTCATAGAAGTTTGTTTATTTATTTGTTCAGCACTTTTCATTCAGTAGCTGTAACTCAAGGTGCTGTACACATAAGAAAAATATTAAAAATACTTAAAATGCATTGCAGCAGCTTTTGGGTGCAGATTATATGGTGCTGTTGTAAGAAAGATTGAGTTCAGATTTAGACTTCTTTGTATTTTTTTTGTTTAAAATATTATTTTACTTTACCCATAATGCAAAAAATAGCTTAATGCAGAATATATCAAGTTAATCATTGATGGTTAGTGTAAATGACCCAAAGTGTAGAGTGAAAATCTGTGTTATTGGCGCGCATTTGAACAAGGAAGTGCTTTATTTAAAAAAAGACAATAGACGCATGTAACATGTCGAAACTGACAGTAATTTACAGTGGTGATGACGCACATCTCTCTCTCTCTCTCTCTCTCTATCTTTCTCCCGCTCTTCTTGAACAGGCGGTATCTGGATAAACTGATAACATACTGGGAGTGTAAATGGTCACTTTTTTACCCGAAAAAATAGTACAACTTAATAATGCCAGGGTTCCCACACATTTTTACCAATGAATTTTCAAAACTAAACGGAAATATTTCACCCCATTTCCATGACTTAATTTAAGTAGTTTAACAAAGGTTCCTCCCCCAGAACATTTTTAACAGAGTAGATTCCTACCCCTACCCCCCCTTCATTTCCTGTATTCTCGAGCCTTTTTCAAAGTGTTTTGACACTTTGATCTCACTAAATGATGCGTACATTTTAATAATTACATCCATATGAAGCGTTTGGCCCCAGATCACATATTAGAAGATATCAAAAAGCTAAAAGTATAGAAGTTGATGATCAGTATATTCAAAATAAATGAATCTACAGATTTTTGACATGGTAAAAATGGGGGCTTCAAGTTCATGCAGCCTGTCTTATATCCATTATCTTTCATATCAGATCGGGTTATCACTCATTCAAAAGTTTTCCAAAACATTTACCTAATTCCAAACAATTTCCAGTTTTTCTAATTTCATAACTTTTCCAGGAATTTCATGAGTGTGGCAACCCTGTAATGTGACATATTAAGAGTGTTGCAGCGTAAATCAAAACAGCGTAATCATCACCGTTGTTGCTGGTTGGTGTTTCTTCCTGTTAAAGGGGAGGTTTTTTTGCTCAGCTCTGTCACCATGTACTGCTCATGTGAGAGTGCTGTCTCTCTTTAAATTAAATTAAAGAGTACAGTCTAAACCTGCTCTATGCGAAAAGTGCATTGAGATGACTTTTGTTAAGATTTGGCACTATATAAGTAAAGACTGATTGATTAATTGATTGATTAAATGGCAGCATATGCAGAAATGTTAAGATGTGCACTCTTCAGCAGCTGAGTTTGGTTTACAGCAACCTGACTGTTCTCAACAATAATGAATGATTTATTGTATCTCCAAGCCAGGATATAAGCTGTCAAGGGTAGCAACAGGTAAAGCTAGTATCTCGTATATTACTATTATAGTTATTCTTATAGGTTTCACCTGCTGATAATGTCTAATTTGTAGTTTAAGGTTACATCTGTCAAATTAAACACTGTCAAAAATCAAAAACAACAGAGCTAATACATCCATTATTACAAGCTTGACTTCCATAATGAGTTCATGTTAGCTGTCAACTCCCCACTTCCTGTTTCACTTCAGAGGACCCTCTCTCTCTCTTACACACACTGTGACAAATGAGGCCCTCGTTTAGTTAAATTATAAACAAATGGCTCCATTCATGCTGCTCACGAGTTTCTAGTTGTCCTGAATCAATTTGACATGATACCGATGTCAAAGCAGCCAAAACATCTATTTAATTCCTCTCTTTTTTTAATATGCAACATATCCTGAGTGTGTATAATTCATGAGGCTACCTGTGAGGTAAAGCTAATCGTATTAGGTAGTATGAAAGCAGCCTGCTCACCTGCTTACTGTCCTCTGAGCTGCTCACTGACTTCTGACGGCTACATCAACAACCAGCACACTGCAACCAACCCTGCTGCAAAGCATGACCAACGGGGCTCTGAGCCAATCACAGCGCAGAGAAGAGAGGCGTGCTAGGGAAAAATGGGCGGGGCGTAATAAAGAGAAAGTATTGGTTGAAATTGATGAGAGTGGAAAGTCCCATCTGTCAGAAAATGACCTTTGACATATCAATTTAGGAGAAATGCAACTTGAGATGACTATTGATTAATTGATTGATTGATTTTATTTATAGATTATCAGATAGAGAGACAAAGGAATCCAAGGAATAACATGTAAAAGTAAAAACACTTCTTTCCAACATAGTCCCAACATGTTAGAAACAAATGATTATCAATATATTTAATAATTAAACAAAAAAAGCTGATACCAATAAATATATATACATACATATACATACATATATAGATAGATATAGATATATAGAGACAAATAGATAGACACATACGTACATACATACATACACATACATATGTATATGTATGTATAAATATAGATATAGATAGATAGATAGATAGATAGATAGATAGATAGATAGATAGATAGATAGATAGATAGATAGATAGATAGATAGATAGATAGATAGATAGATAGATAGATAGATAGATAGATAGATAGATAGATAGATAGATAGACCTGTACTTAACTTCCTGTATGTTTTGTCACTTGTAAAGCTCTTTGAATTGCACTTGATTTTTATGAACAGTGTTTTACAGTTTATATTTTAGCTTCATTAGTTTTATTAAACACTAAAAAAACACAACACAGGGGTGGAAGAATGTATTCCAGTCCTTAAGTAAAAGTAGAAATATCACAAATTAGAAGTCAAATTCTGCATTCAAAATTTAACTTGCATAAAGCTACATATGTTTTGTCTACAAAATATACTCATATAATATAAAGTGAAAGTGCCTTAATGCAGAAAAGCCCCTTACTACAATGTATTTTACTATGTTCATATTGTTGGGTCGTTTTATGTATAATATCACTTTTATTTATGAGATAATACCATGATTGATATTTTAAATCTTCATTTGCAAAGTAGTGGGCTGAGCTAAAGCTGTTTTATAAATGTAACTGGGTAAATTACTAAGTTACTACATTTTCCATGAAATGTGGTGGAGTACGTTGTATATTGAGTGTTATGTAGATAGAAGAAAACAGAAGAATATCACTATTTTATATTATATACTAAGCTATATCTCATTATTGTGGTTGTTATGTGCCTCAAAATTGACCCATCGCTCCCATTATACCATAAACAATATTAAACCTTTTTTATAATGCTTCTTTCACACTTTTCCTGTGTAATGAGGGTCAAACAATAAAATGAAATAAAATAAAATAATATAAACAGTAAAAACAATCGCCAAATACTATATAGAATAAACAATAAATATACAATACATTAGTAGGAGTGGGAGGTACTGGGAGCTGTGGTGTTGTACAGTCTGATAGCTGATGGTATGAAAGTATGAAAGAACCCCCCAAGCGTTATCTATCTATCTATCTATCTATCTATCTATCTATCTATCTATCTATCTATCTATCTATCTATCTATCTATCTATCTATCTATCTATCTATCTATAAAAAATAAATAGGCAATAAAAAACAGTTGCATGCAGAATGCATGAAAACATTTTTTAAAGTAATTTTTTGGAAAATGTTGTATATTTTGTTGGGCTCATAATTGTGTTGTTTGTTTGTTTGTTTATTTATTTAATTTATTTATTTATTCATACTCCTGTCCCTGGACAGAGGGGGAGTTTGATATTAAAACTTTCTTCCTTCTCTCTCTCTCTCTGCAGCTAACACACCTGTGACCTGCAGATTTTCTAAATAATCTCATCATCCCTTAATTTGATGAGTCTGCATGTTTTTTTTGGGGGGGAGGAGGAGGAGTCTGCATGGCGCCTCCTGTCATCATCATCAGACGAGCAGCGCGCGGGTTCTTTGCATCCTCGTGAGTGTCTCTTCAGCGTTGCCAGGACGACCAAAGGGGCTGACCCCGGCCACGTGACAGATAGGACTGCATTGGCTGTGCATGTGTATGTGTGTGTGTCTCTCTCTCCCTCCCTCTCTCTCACACACACGCAGTTTTGGCTGTAGTCGGCCCCAGCAGACAGAGGAGCGGGTCGTCTGGAGCGACTCACACTGAGACAGGTCGCTTTTAGTCCGGGCTTTGGAAGATGGAGCTCTCGGCGGTGGGAGATCGTGTTTTCGCCGCGGAATCCATACTGAAGCGCCGTGTCCGCAAGGTGAGCAACAGCACAGCCCGCGTGTTGTTTTTTTTTGTTGACTACATGCAGATGTTGGTCAGCACAGCTTTGCACGGCACGGCACGGCTCAGCTCAGCACGGCTCAGCTTTGCACGGCTCAGCTCCAGTCCATAGGCTCGGTGCTCTCTCCTTCCTTGCGTCCATGCAATGCTATAATGGAGGCCTTGTTGGCTTTTGGCGGATGCCTTTTACTTTGCTAGCCAGGAGCTAAAAAAAGCTAACTAGCGAGGCTATCAGTCATGGCTCGTGTGTTTGAGGCGTTAGCAGGGCAATAAAAAAACAGCGACACAAAGACGAGGCTTGGCTGCAGAGTAACAAGGCAAGCCCCGCAGATGGGATGAGAGCTGCGCGATGAAATGGAGGGGCCTGATTTCCCCCCCTGCCAATGCCTGCTAATGGTAGCTAAAGCTATAGGGCCACACATTGCATTTTAACCTATAACCTATATAGCCTGTGGTGGATGTGTATGCAACACTCACATAAAAAAAAAATAGAGGCTGAGACTTTTGCTTTCCTCTGCAAGATTAAGATAGATGGCCCTGAAAACATTTGTCCTTGCATCTCATCTGCTGCTGGTGAGGCAGGAGTCTCATCAGCTTTGGTAAATAAGGAACTTCTGCTAGTTTCTTAGTGTTTAATCAGACCACAGTTGCATTAAAGCAGACCCTTGTAAACAATAGTAGGGTGTCCTGCTTTATAGTTTAGTTTTTTAAGTGGCTGCTCCACACACAGTCGACACAGGCCTGCAGTGACTTCTGAACTGCACTGCTTGAGATATGCATGTTTAGTCTATTAACTTGCACAAAAGCAGCCATACCATATTAGGTTTAAGATTTTGCTCCTCACACAGATGCTGTTCACATTGACTCTTCCCCCCTAAAAAAAAAAAAATGCAGATGATATGTAGGCCATGTGACTTTTACTGTGCAGTTTAACATACTGTTTTCCATGCAAAGAAAAAGTTAAAGAAATACACACTAAGATTTTATTAAGAGTGTATTGCAAGCTCACATTAGTGAGATGTGATGCTTTTCCCAACCTCCAACAAGCAGCCTCATTTATTCACTTAACTTAAATATAGTTTAGACTTTCAACAAATAAAGAATCTGATAAGGAGTAGTCTGAATTTAAACATGCAACTTAATAAATGTGCAGCACTGCAGGAGAAGTGTGCAAGATTTTGTTTATGTGCTTTGTATAAAAGACACAAAACCCAACAAATTGTTGATTGATGTCAGACTTAAGACTTAACGGGGAAAAGCGATGCTGCTGGAAATGCATTCCAGATTTTAGGGATTTTTTTTATTTTTTATTTTTTTTACAAATCTCTTGTACCAGCTTTTCATATATGAGCTGTTTTTGATAATCCACCATCTGCCCCCTTTTTTCCCCCTTGCAGGCAAGAATTGAATACCTTGTAAAATGGAAAGGATGGGCGATGAAGTAAGTGCTGCAATTTAAAGATGCCTTTTTTTTTCTTTTTTATTTAAATAACACAACCTTCAGTCTCTTAAGTGAGATGTTTTGCAGTTTTTTAATATCTTTGCATTAAACTGTAAATCTGGATGAAGTCTCTAGTGTAGTCTTTTGTGTTAAAATATTCCTTCTGCTGTTGTTTCTTCTTTTTCTTGGTCCCGTCTTCTTATTTTAGGCACAGCACTTGGGAGCCAGAGGAGAATATTTTGGACGACAGGCTGATACTTGGCTTCGAGCAAAAGTGAGTACAGTAAAAGTATGCTGTACATTTTGGCTCTTTCTAAACTCCCGGTATGCTCCAGTTTGTACTTCTTAATCTTTTTTATTATTATTTTTATTATATCTCCTTTTATTTAATTTAACTCTGACCTTTCTTATTATGAAGTGCTCCCTTCTGCTTTTACACGCCTCAGTTAGTGTCAGTCCACTCTTCGTCTTCTCCAAGTCTCCGTCTGATTGTAAAAAAAAAAAAAAAAAAAAAAAAGAAGAAGAAGAAAAAACATCTCAGCTGAAGTCCTTTTCAAGTCTGCTGCCAAGCCACTTGAAAGTCGTAGTAAACTTAAATGGACAGGAAACTAAAACAGAAAAACCTAAAATGATACATCAAAAGGCGAACTAAAACGGACACGTGAGGACTACGGATCTGGCTCTGTTCAAACGTGGCTCGGAGCGCTTTCTTGGTGCCTCTGCTCTACTTTCACACACCCACAGCTTTCATCGCCATCTTCTCCTTTGATTTGTGTCATTTGCTGCCATTTCTCCTTTTTTTTTTTTTACTGTCTACTTTCTCCTATCTTTGTCTGTTGATATACTTTAACTGTTATATTTCCTCTTTTTTTTTTTAGGGAACGGGATCGGGAATTGCATGGGCCGAAGAAGCGGGGGCCAAAACCTAAAAACTTTGTCATGAAGGTACAGTTTTTAATGCTTGTGTAATAAGCATAATTGTTTAAATTCTCCTTGAATATAGGCCACAAATTCTGTAATTGCAATTACATTATAATTGCAGTTATAATTTTATCGATTGAATCTAGCCCTGAGGCTCCTCCGAGGTTTTAGCTTGTTTCAGCAAAGTGGAAAATTCTGTTTGTGGTTTCTACTTTTAAAGTAAGAACAAGGTCAACCCTTTTAAAGGAGGTTTTCTTGCCTGTTTGAAGTTTATTTTAATAATTTTACCCACAATGCCTACCTCTCCTCAGCACTGCTGGGAACACACCAGCATATAACATGAAAAGAAGTCGGCGTCATGGGATGCATTTATGCTGTGCCACTTCCTTTCTCACACTGCTGTTTTCATTTTTACAAGTCAGCAGGGAGCGGGAAAAGTGCAGGCGGACAGGTGTTACATGTTACTTGGGTGTCTAGAAACAGTTCATCCATGTTAAGTCTAGTTTTAACGACACCTAGACATGTTGTGAGTTTCAGATTAGCAAAAGCATGCCTCTTATGCTGGTATCAGAAATGTGTTTAATGTGGAATCTGTTGTTTTTTTTGTTAATCATTAAAAAATGTGGTTATCGTGGCACTTTCTCTGGGTTTTTAACATTTTTAATTCTTTGCCTTCTTTCTCAGGCTCGTGGGCGGAAAGGAGAAGCCAGAAGCCGAGCCTCGAAGTCCCATCAGACCACATCACGCTCCTCTTCGTCCACTCCCAGCCGAGCGACTCCTTCCTCTTCTGCTACACCTCATCACTTAGGGTCTACGTCCTCCTCTTCCTCAACTGTGGCACCCTCTCCAAAACTCAATTCTCTAGCCGCCACCCATAAGCTGAAGAAAGACATTCACCGTTGCCACAGGATGTCCAGGCGCCCTCTGCCCCGCACAGATCCCTTGGCGTCCGGCTTCTCCAACCCCGGAGGCTTCCCCCGCCTGCACGTCTCCCCCTTCTCCGAGACCGTCCGCATCCTGAACCGAAGAGTCAAACCCCGGGAAGTCAAGAGAGGACGGATCATCCTCAATCTAAAGGTCATTGATAAGCCAGGTCGTGGTGGATCGGCCGCAGGCGGTAGGAATATTACAGCAGGACGCCAAACCATCCCTTCCCGCAATCGTATTATCGGGAAGAAGGGAGATGCTCCCTATAGACCTTTTCAGCCTCCTCTGAAGATGCTGGGATTCCCGATGTACGGGAAGCCGTTTGGCCTGCAGTGTGGAAGTCCTGTGCCTTTTCACTCCCACCCAAGTTCATGCTCAGGCGCCATGAACACCCACTCCACCTCCTCCCAGTACAAGTCACCTCCCTCCCCTTCCAGCTCCAGTGGCTCTGAAGGAAAGTCTCGCACCACCGCCACAGCCGCACGGTCTGCCAGAGGAGCCGCAGCTTCCAGCGAGGGTCCCAAATCCAGTAAACCTCACTCAGAGACCCAGAAGGGCCAGAGTGCCAAGCCATCTGCTCCCGCCTCGTCCCCGGATGTGGCGTCAGCATCTCCCTTCCTCCCCTCCTCACCCTCCTCTTCCCTGGAAGATGACGAGGAAGAGGGCACGACGGACCGATCTGCAACCCAAGGGGGAGCGAGGAAAACTCGTAGGCCCAAACGCCAGCTTCCCGCCACCCTTCCCTCAGTCACCCCCAGCGACCAGAGCTCTACCCCCGCCGATCCCAAAAGGGTGCCCGCAGAGGGGGACCCCGACTGGCACCCTGAAATGGCACCCAGCTGCAAGGATGTGGTGGTCACTGACGTCACCACCAACCTCGTCACCGTGACCATAAAAGAGTTCCCCTCCCCGGCTTCGTGCCCAGCCTCACCCTCTGCTAGCCCCGAAAACGCCTCCTCCCCTCCCCCAAGCACCACCTCCGATGACCCTGCCCCAACCAAGCCATAGGAGATCAGATGCTGCCATCGATGATAGAAAAAAAAAAAAAAAAGAATATCAAACCAGTGTTGCCACTTCAGCCCCCTCCTACCTTTTTCTGTAAAGGTGTGTCCATACTTGTGTAACGATGAATATAATGTAATGTAACTTAACACCGCCCAGCCATTGAATAGTATAAAAAAAGAGCATATTTTTTTTAAGAGAAGTGTATAAATTCGAAAAAGGGGCAGCTAATAAGCCCTTCTTGTCACTTAAATTGCCATATTTTGTCCACTTGCACAGCACTGACTCTTTCAAGCAGACTTGGACGGAAATTGTGTTTGTTTTCCTTTCGCATGCTTCAAACATGCGGAGTTTAGCTCGTTTGTTGCGATAAAAATTTGTCCAAAAAGTGGAAGGCTCGCCCATCTGCTGTGTTGGGGTGAGATTTTATCAAGCACACTTGCTGCATGTGAAATAAACAAATGCTATTTTGATCAAGCCCTGCTGCGAAGGCTGTTAGGCCAATTTTCTGCCCCTTAGTTTCATTGGAAGTCCAGCCTGTTAATAAACGTGATGTGTTTTTTGCACTTAACACAGTTGGACGTTCATATATTGCATCAATACAGCGAGGTAAATGCAATGCACTTGACTGCATCTAAAAAAACAACCTTATTCTATGTAGTACATCAATTTTTCAAGGCCTTTTTTTTCCTCTCTTGCTCTCTTGAACGCACATGCGCATATATATACAGTATGAGTAAGTATTTATATGCACGCACAACCTTAAAAGCTGCAAAATAATATACAAACACAATAGATTTTTAAGTTATTGCTGTCCTTGCCATCTTTCCCTGCTCGCCTTGTTTTTTCTCACAAACCCACCACTTTCCTCAGCTCTGTAACGTCCAACAAGACTCTAAACTGTTAGTCTGCAGTTAGTCGTGAAATTGTCTCTTTATACCACATTTGCGCGTTTTAACTTTTCCACTTGTCAAAGTGTAGAAGGTCCATGGACTGACACATAAGCTACGAACTCAACTAAAGCCACCAATCCAATGCAGTTTGCTATAATCACTGGTTACCTGTTTAAATAATGTGGTACATGCATACACAGTCCAAGCTTGTAAAAATCAATAGTATCTGGTAGTTTTGACTGTTAACTTTCCATTTTGGCAGGTAGAGCAGACTGTTTTACAACCTTTTTGCTCCTTTGGATGTTGTTCTTAAGCTAACACTGCTTTATTATCATGTTTTAAAGTGTTATTGTCAATATAAGTGGTTCATGTAGCACTGATCACAGTGTCCTCCAGCTGTCTATAACGCTAGTGAAACTGAACCAGGACAAGACTGTGCCAGGAATTCGGGGGTTGCTCAAATTTGGGGTGACTTTTTTTTTTGAGAAATGTGCAGGAATCTTTCTACAGGCTTCTGTAAAGGTCGTGTTTCTGAACAATGTTGACACAGCTTCAGTTTAACTCTGGACCAGACATCGTTTGTAGTGAAGAATGTCTTAATTTGAGAGTCGGCGGGTCTGCCAGGTTTCAGTGTCTCTCTCTGATATTTATGTAGCACAGTTGGAGTTTTATGGCTCATTGGTCAGTACTATCTTTTTAACTACACTGTGCTTAAAGTGTTCTCTAGATGTGCAATCTCATTGATTCCTGTTTGAGAAAAATAATTACCTTTTAGCCATATGACTTTGTCTTTCGATGCTCAACCACTGAATCTAGCTTTTCTGCTTGCAGATTGTAACCTGTGCCCTATTTCTTTATTCTCTTGTGCTCCAGGTTTGCAACAAACCAGTCATATCCCATCCTGAAACTAAGTGGTTTGTTGTGACAGTTGATCACTCTGACTTGCACTTTGCGGTGAATTTAAGCTGCAAATGTCTGTATGAAAGTTTAAAAGTAGCACGAACGTCTCTTTATTTCAGTTCTGGTTTGGGAGGCATCTGACCTGCTGAAGTCTCTTGTGAGCATGGTCCTTAGTCTTTGCTTTAGACCTGACCTTTTGACCGGGCAAATTCCTCTCTGCTGTGACGCATTGGTCTTGAGAACACACAGAGGAAGCATGTGGGGGGTTTTACACCCCAGGGTGCCCAAGCATGAAACATCCTCTGTTGCTGTCGTCGCCCTTTCTATGGAAGCCATCTCTGGATAATCACTCAATTTTATCTGTGGCTATAAATGTATCTTCTGTGTACCTCTCCATCCATTTTATAGGTTTGCAATCAATCAGAGGCTCAGCTCTCAATTTCCCAGTGGATGAAGCGTTTAGTTTCCTGCCCCACCTTTTTTTTTTTTTTTTTTTAGATTTATGAGACCTGTCAGTATCTAAAGAGTGAAGAATGTTGGCACAGTCTTTTCCTCCAAATACATTAGGTGTGCTGTCTTCCAGTGGCATCACGTTACAGTCAAAGCATGTCGAGTAGACTGCTGGTCAGCAAATGATCGATCTAAGAAGGTTTGATTCACCCTGCGTCAACCAATCTGCTAGCTTGGACCTCTGCCCAGCTTATTCACTGCAGGTTGTTACAAGCCAAATGACGGAAATCTTGAAAGACTGAAAAGATTTTTTTAAAAACTGTTTTCAACCTTCAAGTTGAAGAAACCTAGCCATTTATACTCAGTCTCCAAACCCTTTTTATCTGGTGCTGCCTGCTGTTTCTAGACCTTCCCACTCTGGTGTTCTTACCTGTGTGTTACAAGTATTTAAAAAATCTTCCGCATGTGTTGCCCTATAGCTGCACCTTCAACCCCTCAGCTGCACTCCAGGCGACCCTTTTTTTCTTACTCCGCTCTAAAATAAACATTTCCTTTTAAACCTGCCATAAGTGAAGCGTGGTAAAGATGAAGATTACATGATCGCAAACTGTAAAAAAAAGAAAACCTTTGAATGGTTTTTGTCGTCTTCTGTTAGAAATGAATAAATAAATGAAAAGGCGAGCGCAGCGTTCACCGGCGAGGAAGACGTCGCCTCCTCTCCTGTCGTATACTGGATGGTTCTAGTTTGTTCTGTTTCAATACACTCATAGGTTACATGTGGAAGGATTTATTCCAAAGTTACACATCCATTACATGAAGAAAAATAGTAACGGTTACTCATAAAGTGGAAATATCACATGTGATACTTCTTAAAAGCACGGTTAACTTTCAATCCTTATTTGACAAAGTGAAAAGACAAACTTGGGTCTTCTATATTTTCTTGAAAAACGTAAACATAATGGATTATTTTCTTCTCCAAATGGATATATTGTGATTTGGGATAGATTTTCTCATCTACTATATCTTTTAATATCTTTAAGTGGTGGATAGAAGTGACTCTTGCAGTTGGTAGATGTGTAAGGTTTTAGGCTGCTAGGCAATGTTTCCAACAGTTGATAGCAATGTTTTTTCTTCCTTTTTTTCTTTTTCATATGGGGTAGCACAACTCAACTTAGTGGCCTATCTTTCAACCAAATAGGGCTCTTCATTTTATTATTTGTTTTGTTTTATTAAGCTTCCTTTCTTTTCCCTTTTTTAAAATTGTTTTACATTTATATGTGATGTAATTTTAAATGCTATATTTGGCATTAATTGGAAAAAAGGAAGGATCCTTGTTTAAATGTGTGGATAAAGATGCTTAATGAATTTAAAATGTGTGCTTTTTAAGCTTCTTTTTTTCCCTTTGTACTGTACGTAAACTTTTTTTTGAAATATGCATAATGTCAATGTGATGTTTTATTTGAATGCAATTTTTTTTTTTTTTAATAGTCCAATATGGGTTTGATCAGAAGGCAAACTCCAACTGACAATTATAATGTGTCAAGACTGCAGTTTTGTCTGGTGTTAATGCTAATATGAATAATGTACATTGTATTGGTTGTAATGACGAGGAGGTTGAGGATAATGATGACATTGTAATGTATCTGAACTTCTGAAGCATGTTGTGCAAACCCTTATTGTACAGATTACGTATTCTGTGTCATGTTACCTGTTACTGTTGTTGCTTTCTGTGTGTGTTTCTTGTACAAGGCTTTTAATTAAAAGCTCCTAAAAAATCAGCTTGCTTTCTTTCGACTTTTTTCAACAGATACTTTATAGGTAAAGAAATTAATTCAGTAGCAAGTATGGGTATCTACTTCAAGTGTTGGACATTTGAATGTGAGATATAACCTTTCAATCACAGTTCAGAAGTACTGCGGTGTGTTATCTGCCCACATTATTATGTCTCCCAGTGGACCACGGGCACCCACTCCACCTCCTCCTCCCAGCACCAATCAGCTCCAGCAGCTCTGAAGGAAAAACTCTCCTTCCATATCTAACACTGGCATCTTGTAAAGTTGTTAGCAAACAATTACATAATTCTACATCCAACAAACAGGCAGCAACATTACTTTGGATTTTTTTTCCGCCCACCTGATGAGTCCACGTTATATATGCACTCTTCTCCATATCAGGGTTATATCATTTGATTTATCGCAACTTCATTTGAAATTTGAACCACTGAAGTACAAAATCAACAGTGACGGATCCTTTTTTGTGGTTTAAGTCTTGAAGAAGAACTCTAGTTTTAAGGCTTTCATTGTTTTAGTTCATATTGAGAGCATGTATTAAAAATGTGCGTTTTAATCAAATTGTGCACAGAAAACTGAGCAAAGTAGTATTATTCCATCATAGGAGTGCTGTAAGGCTACAACCAACAATTATTTCCATTATTAATAGCTCTGGCAAGTGTTTTCTTTAATTAACAATGTATTGTTCAGTATATAAAAGGTCTGAAGACAGTTTTAAAAATGCATTAAAATTACTCATTTTGTCTGACTAACAGCCAAAAAACTCAAACTGGCAAATATTCACATTTCCAAGCAGCAAGTACAAGTGGATTTTTTTTTCAGCTTTGGGCCACTATCATGTAGGCTATAGAGGAGTCAGTATGGTCAAACTCTTGCCTCGGGGATTAGGAGGTTAATTCAGCCATGTTGAGACGCTGCCAACATTGTGTGCCATTCGATGATGGGTGAGTAGTGCACAGCTGAAAACAGCTGCCAGCTGCAAATCATGGTGAGTAACCCCTTCAACATTACTCATAGTCATTTGATCCATTTTTATAATATGACACATTGTGATTGGTACAACTTTAAAGAAAAATGTGAATCCCAAAAGGCCTACTTCTAATTTTTTCTTCTGCTACTAATCATCATGTACCTGCTCCAACCTTTAGAAAAGTAAGCTGATTTTGTTTAAGGTGTTGCAGTTCCCAAATGTCCCACAGGGAGGAGCTGTTGAGTTGCTTTGATACGCTCATTGGAGCATGAATAGCTCTCCATAAAAGGGGCCAATGTTTGTGTTTCAGTGGGATTGTGAAGGCTGGGGTTATCTTCAGGTCACAACGCCTGGGCATTCATCTCATTATGTTTTGATGTTGTAATGAATACATACATGTAGTTCAAACAGCTTTACTCTCCTCCACAGGCTGTTTTATTGATCTACTGTTGGGAATGGATGTAAAACACAGAGAGCAGAATTAGAGGTTCCGCGTTCCCTCTGTTCCTCCATCTTTCCTCGTTGGCAGGGGACCACTGGAGCGAGAAGCCAGATGGAACTAAAAATAGTCATTTTGGTTTGATATGTGGTTTGGGTTTAAAATTATATTGTGTCAACTGTAAGATGCACGGTACAGCTCTCTTTTTGTTGACTTATCAAACACTTTTAACACCATTGATCATTTTCCACTCATAAATAGACAGTCAGACATTGGCATGGACTCAAACACTTTGAGATGGTTTAGCAAGCACCTCTCAGACAGACAGCAGTGTGTGGGCGATGTTAAATATTAGTTTTTTTGCGGTGACTAAGGGCGTTCCACAGGGCTCTATCTAAGGCCTGGGATTATTCACTATCTATAATAACAGTGGCATGTCCCTTAATACATCTAATTTACATTTTATGCAGATTATACTATTTTTATACAGTTCAGCCAACTCTATCAAGTCAGCCATTAATAATCTGTAACTCTCATTTAATACCCTACCCCTTCTTAAACTTAAACTTATTTAAAATGCAGATATATGTTTTTCTGAAGAGCTAAGGAAATTGACATTAGCTTTTTGGATCTGAACTTTAAATAATACCCTGACTGAGAAAGGTCATCATTATAAATACTTAGGCATCTGGATTGATGACAAATATACTTTTAAACATCATATAGACAACTTTGCAAAAGGTTGCCATTGTTTTTTGGTATCGGCACAGCTCCTGTCTCCCATTGTATATTTTAGGATAAGAACTGTGGAAGCAACCTTTCACTCTGTGTTGAATTATGGCGATATTATTTATAGGCATGCTCTTATCTCTAATCTTAAACATCTGGATGCTATCTATCTCTCTTGTAGATCCACTACTGTGTCATGTATCAGAGGGTGGGCTGACCCTCCCTCTCTGTCAGGTGAGATTAACACTTTTATCTCTTAATTTATAGGGGTTTATAAAGGCTAATTCCAAAAATTACCACTTTATTTATTGTCGTGCTATGCCAAAGGCGTTCTACGTTTAACATCTGTCCTGAGAACTAGCTGACAAATGGTTCTGCAGTAAATACTAATCTTGGAAAGAATTTACCCTTTGGATATTTCACCCCATTTGTCTGGAATAATTTACAAGGTAGACTGAAAATGTACTGATGTTGAGAGCAATTCAAAGTTTGCTTAGAGGTTCTGTTGATTTTAGTTGTGACTGTTGAACATAATATGCTTGTATATTTTTTTCTTTTTTATACCTACGCCAAGAATATGTTAGAATTGCACTTATTTATAATTTGTCATGTTGTTGTCTATATGAATGTATATTTAAAGCTATTTTATATTGTTATGTCATTACCATTATCATGATATTTCTACTCTACTTTTTACTTTCAATCTCAATGTGGCTTCCAGATTAGATAAATAAAACTATGTGTAGCCCACATCTGTGTGTGTGTGTGTGTGTGTGTGTGTGTGTGTGTGTGTGTGTGTGTGTGTGTGTGTGTGTGTGTGTGTGTGTGTGTGTGTGTGTGTGTGTGTGTGTGTGTGTGTGTGTGTGTGCGTGTGTGTCTGCATGCAACATCGGCCACCTCTGGAGATTAATCTATAATCTCGGCTACTGGTCGCTGCAGGGATTCCTGCCCAGACTGGTGTTTGAGCCTCTGGTTGTGGTGGATGTTTAAGCTTTGTTTCAAACCAAACCATCTGAATGGAGTTTGACTTGAGGATGGAAAACACATAATTTGTGGCTTTCTTAAGTTGTTGCATGTCAGAAGGGTATCTGCTTTTACAGTCATGTTATAATCTTTGCAAGAGAAATGAAAAAAAGAAGATAGACAGAAAGGACTGCTGCAATTTTGCAAATATGACATCTTTTCACTCTAAAAAACCTGTGTGAAGTCTGTTTCGATGTCTCATATCAAAATACCAAATCTTGTTCCACAAGGGTTACGTTGTGTCAAGAAAAAAGAGAAATCAGCTAAAACATCAGTCATTCAGAATCAAAGCGAATCGTCCTCCCTGTAGACTCGCACTGAAATTCAGCTCAAATAAGGACACATTTACCAGAGACGAGGCAGAGATACAAATGTCTCCATCTAATCTGACGTTGTCTCAATAGGCAAAAATGCAATCGAGACTTGTGCTTTATATTCACTTTCGCCATGTAATCAGTGTAGCTCTAACAGTGACGATGTTGGCTGGTCAGTCAGTCCACCACTTTGGTCCAGACTGAAACTTCTTAAACACTGCGGATCTAGATTGTCATTTAATTTTAATGGCCCCCCTCAGGATGACTTGTAATAACTTGATGACCTTTAGTGGCAACATAAGGGTCTAAATCAACCCAGTAACCTTTGGTTTATGACCAAAAACTAGAAAAAGTAATGACATTCAGCTTCATCTGCACTTTGTGTTTAGTGCTAATTAGAAAATATTAGCTATCCTACTGTGTTAACATGATACACAGTATACATCATAGCGTGTTAGCGTGCTGGGACTAAGTACAGCTTTACAGACATATTACAGTAGTAGACATGATGTTTGCTCTGTTCTCACTCAAAGTTGATGAAATGTTTTCCAGAAAATGTACAACGTGAAGTGTAAGTGGGTTAATGGAAAGAGTGCTCACCAACAAACTTAATTTTACTAACACAAAGTAACTCCTGGAATGAATTGAAGTATCACAGATTTATATCCGAGGTTATGGGTTCAAGGTTTGTCTTTTAATGTTGTGCTAATCAACAGCTTTGCTTCTCCAGCTGGCAGTAGGCCTGCTGGTTATGTGCTGTTGCCCAGATGTTTTCTTAACCACTTTACTTTTATCCTGTGCTGCATGTCTTAATTTAATTTGGACAAATATCAATAGCAAACTTTATTAAAGTGGATCATATACCCTGTGAAGAAAACGCTTCTGGGAGAAGAGAAACGAAGAGAAGCGAAGAGAAGAGAAGAGAAGAGAAGAGAAGAGAAGAGAAGAGAAGAGAAGAGAAGAGAAGAGAAGAGAAGAGAAGAGAAGAGAAGAGAAGAGAAGGGAAGAGAAGAGAAGAGAGGAGAAGAGAAGTACGTTGTCAGGGTCGGATTATTTCTGTTGAAAACAAGAAAATGTCCTTCCTCCCACTTGGTCAAAAAACCTTTAGTGTTTCATGACCCCAGAATCTCCTCTTCCTTCCTCTAGCTCCCCCCTCTAATTCAGGTGTATGACCTTTTTATCTTAACATCAGATATGTATTGTTATATCTGTGAATAGATGCAGGCAGATGAATGCAGCACTTAGGCAACTGTACTGCTTCTGTAAAAGCTTTGGATTATTTCAGCTCCGGATAGCTGGGATTGTCATTTCAGACATGACGTATGTTTTCTGTGTGTGTGTGTGTGTGTGTGTGTGTGTGTGTGTGTGTGTGTGTGTGTGTGTGTGTGTGTGTGTGTGTGTGTGTGTGTGTGTGTGTGTGTGAGAGAGAGTGAGTGTGTGTGTTGTGCACTTAAGGGTGCATCATAAATACATTTTATTTATTTATTTATTTATTTTTTTTACACTGTTGATCACAAATAGTTTTGTGTATTTTATATTTTCTCCAATTTCCCCTCGATTGTTTTGTTTGTTTGTGTAGATTTTGTTAGGATTTACAAATTTAAGTTCCCTCTCCAAACCAGAATTAATGCTTTATCTTTTATTACAAAGTCAAAACAAAAAGCCTAATTAGTTTAATGAGCAAAAACATGCACAATGACACACGTCAGCTGTCTCTTTTTGACGTTTCATCCTCTTCTATCACCTTCTGTTTTCTCTCTTCCAGTGTGTTTGTCTGTAGCACGCACACACACACACACACACACACACACACACACACACACACACACACACACACACACACACACACACACACACACACACACACACACACAAACATTGATTCATCACTGTTTATTCATGCTGCTGCTGGAGGTTCACCTCTGCTTTGACGCATGCCCACAGCAGCCTCGCTCCTCCTCTCCCACGGTCCCCATGGTAACGCGCGGAGGAGAGCAGCTTAGCAACACGGAGACGTTTGGAGAGAGCATCTCTGGACCAGACAGCACGGCTCCATCAGTATTACACACATACACACACACAGGGAGAGAGGGAGAGAGAGAGAAGGAGGCGAGGAGAAAACAGCAGTGCCTCTGACAAACATCTTCTCTGAGTAAGTGAATCATTTTTACATCCAACAGCTCCGGCAGCTGTCAGAAGAGGCAGATTATTAATCACTAATCAGATAATGATCATGTTCGGGTGATGCAGTGTCCCCACGCGCTGTGATGCTGCTCTCTGTAGCATGCTGTAGCCTCCAAAACGAAATCATTTTCAACTGCTGTGTGCATGTCAGCTTTCTCTCCTGAATCGTAACCTTTTTTGCGTCGATCTCCACAGTCATCATGAAGTTCGTGGTGGTGCTTGTGGGAGCGGGCACCTTGGCCTTCCTCGGCGCGGTCATCTGCATCATCGCCAGTGTTTACCCCCGAAAACAAGCCTCGCCTCTCAGCGACAACGGCACCCTGACATCGGAGTCGCTGCTCCAGCCTTTGGAGCCTGGATCGGTGGCGCACGCTGGTCCGCTGGGCGCGCTGCACGGTGCCGAGTCCTACAATGGAGGGAACGGGCTCGGTGGCATCGGCCTGGAGGTCCCGACTTTAAACGAGCTCAATCTCGGGGAGGAAACCGGGGGAGGGTCCGCTAAACAGTTCAGCTTCAGCCGGTTGATCTGCACGCCTGTTCCCGTCGGAGAGTGCAAGACCAAGGATCTGAGGCAGCAGCAGCAGCAGCAGCAGGCGGATGATCCATATGCAGCCGGGGATGAGGACTGGACTTATCTCCGGACTACAGCGGAGGAGCTCCGGCAGATGGTCCTGCAGCAGAACGACCAAATCCTCATGGACCAGAGGACCATCCGGGAGCTCACAGGGAAGCTGACTGAATGCGAGAGCGACCTGGAGGACGAGAAGAGCATCCCGGAGCGCAGCGTCGGGGTCTGGAGCGGGAACAGGCGGGTCATGGCCGGGGATGATGTGAGCTCCTCCGCCGCGGCGCAGCTGCAGACGGCTCGGGCTGTGGAGGAGCTGGCCAGGGCCATCATGGACCTGAAGGACCGCATTGAGAAACTAGAGGTAAAGGGGAAGATGATACAGTAGTGAGCTCAGGCTTGACAAACTTTGGCAAAAACCTGTTGTTCTCTTGATGTTTTTTGAGTTTAGTTTGAAAGAGATTTGAACTGAATTCAGCATTATGCAACAGACTGGTGAATAGCTGGTGACTAAAAAAGGTCCATGTCTGGTCAGTTTAACAGTTTTAACACTGACAGACTGGTATCTACTGTAGTTTAAGACCTCACTCATAGGCTAAATGTGACTATATACGGTTAATCCTCCCAGAATTGATCATTTACTGTCACCCAAAATTTGAAATCAGATCTGAAGTGCCACAAGCCATGCAGAAATCATTGAATCAAAATTGTTTAAACGCTTGTGCATTGACGTCTGTGTTCATCATCTAAGGTGCCCTCCAACTCCCTCCCTCCGTCCCTCTCCATCCTTCCCCTCCTCTTTTATCTTCACCTCTCCTCTTTTCTGACAAATGCCTCGTGACACAGGCAGGTCTTGCGCACTCTCCCCACGGACCCCAAGGGAAATCTTCCCACCTGGCCCTCACACTCCCTCCGCCACCCTCTTCCCCCCCTCCTCCTCCCCCCGCTGTGTCAACTGCATCTACCCTCTACCTCTGCATCTGACAGCAGGATAGAGGCATAAATAAAAGATGAAGCTGGCTGGACAGGAAAGAGAGCGGTGGAGGGAGGGGAGGTCAGCTTCTCAGTTTGTGTGCATGCTGAGATTGAGACATAGGCAGGCTTATAACACAACACATACACACACACACACACACACACACACACACACACACACACACACACACACACACACACACACACACACACACACACACACACACACACGCACACACACACTGCCAGCTCTCCCCAAGCACAGTCAGAAGCAAGGTTGCCTCCGTCAGTGTGAATTTATATCCTGGACGGCCGGTCCTGCCTCAGCAATTCTCTTGATATTATATATCTCCTTCACAGCTGTCTCATCTACACCAACAGCAGTATCTCTCTCTCTTTTTTTTTTTTACTGCTGCTTCACCAACAACCTTTTTATGTTTCCGCTATGAATACTAATACTGCTACTGCCTGGATACTACTATCATCACTTACGTTATTATCATTTCTCTTCCCGTAGTGTCAGTTTCAAAACGCCACTAAAACAAACACTTAAAACAAAAAAAATCCATACATTATTGATGCTACTAAAAAGAAGACAGAAATGATCAGCTCGTTGCCCTTATGGTTAATTTCTTAAAGTTAAATAAACCAAAGATTCATAGAATAAGTCAAGCACTCACAAACTGTCCTCTTGTATTTTCCTCTTGTTAAATGTATAACGACACTCCATTTGAAGGTGCTGCCTTGTTCAGCGTGTGGGTCTTTCACATAAGACAAAATAAATAACCTAAAAACAATTAATTTGATCAATATAACGATTTATACCAGGCTATAACACTGCACCAGGCATATACTGAGGAGGGCAGAACCAAACCAGCTGTATGTTTAAGTGCACTGTTGTTGTTGATTTAATATTGAAGCAAAATACTCTTTAGACTTAAGTCCAAGCTTTTAGTCTTTATCTCTTCATCAGGACAAATGGTTGATCGGATTGTTTGATTTGATTGATGTTTATTTTATTATTTTACATGCAAATACAAAATACTGTTCACAATATGTCAGATTCAAATACGTCGTTATCTCTGATGCTTCTCTGATAATGTCCACACACGTCAGAAGTAACAAGATAGAAACAAAATATTGCACCTTAGCAGTGTGTTGACTGGGGGTGATCTTCTAAAAAAATGTTAAATGTTTTAAATTTGTAAGCGCTGACCTTATTTGTGAAATCTGATTCAGCTTCAGCACCATCTTAGTTTAGTCTGTTGCTATTTAGCACTTAACACAAATTACAGCAGAGGCAGATGGGAATACCAGATTTGATATTTGATATTTGGTCATAAACCAAATTAAGCAGATAGTAATTTTGACCTGTTGATGGCGCAGCAACAGTGAATCAACAACTTCATAAGATTTTATCCTCCAGGGAATGAAAATACAAATGAATTTATTAGTTGTTGAGATATTTAATAAAATACAGAAATGTCAACTTCAGTGTGGCGCTTTATTAAAATCCAGTGCGTTACCATACACTCATGATCCCTACAGGATTTATCCTGGGGGGACCATGAATGTCTGTACTAAATTTATTGAAAATCCATCTCAATCAGTGAGACTGTCACTGAAAGCTACATTATAACAAAAGCTAAAATACATCTTCTGTCCTGGCTGCTTCCCATTTTAGATCTCTTGTGAACAAGTTAGCTGTTTTTTTTTTCTTCAGCTGCATTTTTTTATGACCTCTTTGACCATCTTTCTAAATGTCTTTTTCAAGTCTATAACACCTTCCTGTCTTTTTCTCTCACCCCTCCCTGCAGGCAGAGATTGGCCCTGCCGCCTTAAACCTCACCGACACATCCATGGGCTCAAGTAGCAGCAGCCCGGCTGGTAACACTGTCAAATCTCCCACTCCACCCACCGGTGGTGCCTCCTCTACACCCTCCGCAGTCACCCCAGGGAGCCGCCGCCCTGCCTCTCATGCTTCTCCTGCCCCCAAACCCCAATCTAAGGCCTCTCCCGGCCGCGGAAAGGGCACCTGGAGAGTGGAGGACCTGGAGGGGGAACTGGAGAGGAAAATAAAGATGTTAGAGAAGGAGCGACAGACTATGAGGAAAGAGACGCACGGCCAGCATGAGAAGATCAATCATGGCATCGATACCGTGAACCACCGCGTCACTGAGCTGGAGCACAGTGAGTGTGGGGGGAGAGGGGCAGTAAAGTCACGAGGTGGTGGATGAAGGGAAGGTTGTGTGGGGATGATCACAGGCAGGTAAACAGCTGCATCGCCAAGCTGATGAACCTGAGAGCATGGCAAGGGAAGGCTAAAATGAAACTTTAATGAGCGCTGTGGGCTAACTGGGTCATCACAGCAGTAGAGAATAAGCTGTAGATTAAAATAAGATGATTAATGAGTTCTGAAGGTTGTTAAATGTCACATAGAGCTATGAGCTGAAAAATAAAAATAAAACACAGCGAATGAATTTAATGGAAATGACCTGAAATCATTTGCAGCTTTTATATATCATAATCATATGAATTTATATTAAAGATCTTTATTTTATCATTTAGAAATGTCACACTGGCTGTATGTTTGTGTTATTTCCTGTTTGCCAAGTACAGTCATGGTAAATGGAGGTTAAGTTTACTCTAATAGTGACACAGAGAGAGGTAAAAGACTGGAAAGAGGATCTTATAACAAAATCTAATCAAATAGGTGTCTGAGATCTAATTTTTGATTGTTTTGAGAACCACTGGTGTAGAGAAGAGATGGAGAGTTGGCAAAGCAGTTTTATATCCTCTTTTTATCTCTTTTTTTTAATCTTTTTATCTTCTTCAGCCCCCTCCAACTGTCTCTGCAGCTTCTCTGCCATAAGAGATGGCCTCGAGTTAAAGAGGCTGATCTTTACTGTACCTGTACTGTTGAGCTCTTGCTAAGCGCTGTGTGTGTGTGTGTGTGTGTGTGTGTGTGTGTGTGTGTGTGTGTGTGTGTGTGTCTTGTATAAATTGTCCATAGAGAAATCATCCTTCCACATTTATCTCTCTTTATCTTCCCCTCTCTCCATTTCTACATCTGTTCATCTCCTTTTATCTGTGTCTCCACAGCGCTGACAGAGCCGTCGTTCCCTGATGGCTTCGTCCTCTCCTTCCCCATGCGGACCAACTACATGTACGGCCTGGTCAGAAAAGAAATAACTGAGATGTACGCCTTCACTGCCTGCGTATGGCTGAAGGCTAAAGAAGGGGGGATCGGGACCCCATTTTCCTACTCAGTGCCGGGGCAACCAAATGAGCTGGTGCTGCTACAAGGAGTCCACAACCCTGTGGAGCTGCTCATCAACGACAAGGTACACGGGAATGTTTTTTTAATTTCATTTCTCCTCATAGATGAGGGTTTGAAATGGTTGAAGGAAGTTAACTGAATATATAATGTTGTTTTGGCAATTAATGGCTTCTTCCAGTGAAAATAATTAACAAGTTTATACCCCGTCGGTTTCAGGGAAAAGGAAATCATTAATAGCTTGTTGTGCTGTTCCAGTTGGTGTCTGATTGTAATTCATTGATTTATATTAGCCATGAAAACATACTAATTGGTGCAACAGGTTAACTCTTTCATTCCATGTTACATGACTCATGACGAGAGCAAAGACTAACATAGAAAATGTCACTGCATGCAATTAATATTTGTGATAGTAAAATGAGGATAACAGTGTATATTAGGTTTGCAGTTGGTTTCTCTGGGTGCACTACAGATGAGATTGTGAATCGATCCACTCTGCTTCACCTCTGTCTGAGCCTTCCAGTCTAATGAGTCATTGGTAAAAGAAAACCCAAAACAAAACATTTTTTCCTTCTGCTACAGACAATATGGATCAAAAGCAGATGGTTATCCTGAACAACACATTAAAAATTTAAAACCCCACACACACAAAAAAAAGAAAGAAACAAAAAGAGGAAAAGAATAATAAATAGGGGTCATGGTAAGGTATTTACCACAACATGAAAAATAGCAAATGCCAATATTACATTGAATTAAATCAATAATGGGTGTACATGTCCATGTTTTATTTTTGTACATTTTTAATGGTAGTCGAAGAGACAAGCACATAAACAAGCTTTTTGCAGTTGTTGTTTTATTCATAGTTTTAAAGGTAGAGTCAGTAATTCTAATCCAACACACTTTTATGTCAAATTCAGCTAATATTTCCTCGCAGTCTGCTAACTGTACCGTCTGTGTGTGCGTTAAAAAAAATCATACACAGCACTGATTCTGTAAATGTAATGTAAACACAGTGGCTCGGAGCGACCACACAATACTACTCCGATGAATCAGCAGCATAGTTCACAGGGCAGACAAGCGAAGTCATCAGACAGCCGACAGTCTCTCGTCTTCTGTATCTGTTGAATGGCAGCTAGAGAGAGAGAGAGAGAGAGAGAGAGAGAGAGAGAGAGAGAGAGAGAGAGAGAGAGAGAGAGAGAGAGAGAGAGAGAGAGAGAGAGAGAGAGAGAGAGAGAGAGAGAGAGAGAGAGAGAGAGAGAGAGAAAGAGAGAGAGAGAGAGAGAGAGAGGCCAATTCACATTTAAAACATTTTCTCATGGAACAGATTTGAGTTTATTTTATCAAATTTATCAAATCACACTGAATCGGAAACAGCTTGATGAATAACTCCAATATTTTTCACACTGAGTCTGTTTGTGTTGTATTTAGTGAAGTGTAATCTGAGCAGGCAGCTGTTTAAATCACACAAATACCCTGCTGTGTTTTGAAGTTATTAACCATATCAATGAGTAAATAAATAATACACTGTTGATTTCTTTCCGTGGAGCCGACATGCAAACAAATTTGGTTCAGTTAATTACTGCTGTCAGTCAGCTTGGTGAAGGCTGTTTCACTTGACGCTGTCCTCTCAGCTTCCCAGCAGCTGACGGGCGGCTGCTTTTGTAGACAGAGACACTGAACGCAGGTCGAATGAGACATTAGGAAGGCTGCAGAGAGGTGGAGAGTATTGATACCCTGTTGTGCTTATGAGACAATTATTCTACAGCTGGCGCACTGCTCTGGAGTCCGCCATATTTTAGAATAGAATAAATCTTTATTGTCATTGCAAGTATACAATGCAACTTCCGTTTGATAAGTCCAATTGCAGCATAAAAATAAAATAAGATGTACAATATATACACATAACACTAATA
Organism: Scomber scombrus; assembly: GCF_963691925.1. NCBI lineage: Eukaryota > Metazoa > Chordata > Actinopteri > Scombriformes > Scombridae > Scomber > Scomber scombrus. The sequence goes on from NC_084971.1 coordinate 29,532,739, forward strand.
CACACACACACACACACACACACACACACACACACACACACACACACACACACACACACACACACACACACACACACACACACACACAAGCCAAAACACATCTTACTCATATCCATGACCACATACACATTCATATCCATACCCATAAAACTTTAAAAGTGTCTAAAATATTTGCAACCCACATCCATTAATTTGGAGAGTGGAGATTCTGAAGGAGCACCAAGACAGGGGTGCATTTGTTTGGGTCTTTAGTTCAAATATATCTACAATGTTTCTCCAGAATGACTGACTCCACCTTTAATACTTTCTTTTATAGTGCTTTAATATTTAATTAGAGGAGTGAGGGTGTAAAATGCAGTGACAGGGAGGTTGAGACAGGGAGTCCAGATTCTGCCTTAATTACTGCCAACACTTGTCCAAATCTGATTTTACAGCACCACCAGACCTGTCAGCTAATTGCAGTCACTTTATTCTCCAATCTGTAGGTGGCCCAGCTGCCGTTGTCGCTCCCACAGGATGAGTGGCAACACATCTGTGTTAGCTGGACCCTGAGGGACGGAGTGTGGAAAGCCTATCAGGGAGGAAAGATGAAGGGGAGGGGTGAAGGACTGGCTGCCTGGCATCCCATCAAACCCGGCGGAGTCCTCATACTCGGCCAGGAGCAGGTGAGATTTACAGATGGATGGGTGGATGAAGGATTGGACTGGTGGATGTCTAGATGAGTGGATGGATGTGCACATTAATGGCTGGATGGAGGACAGATAGATGGATTAATGGGTAGAAGGACATATGGACTGATGAAAGAATCGATAGATAAAAGGATGGATGATTGATGGATGAGTCATGATAGATGGTAGATGAATGAACAGATTAATGGACAGACCAATTGCTATTTCCAAGAACCACTGTCATCTTTTCACACTTGAGCAGTCAGAAAACCTAATGGTGTTTATCCTCACAATGGGGCTCGCTGCCTCTCTCTTTCATTAGTGAGACACACACATTACATAACCATTGTGAAATCTGACATTATCCCCTTTCTGTGGTGTCAAAATACCAACCCAAAGCTCATTCAGCAGCCCATTGTCTTTGGATAAAGGATAAAAAGCTGTGAGAGCTGTGAGTTCAATTCTACAAGATGCTCCAATGATGCAACAAGACTCAATTTAATAGACGGGGCGAGCGAGTACTTTTAATCATCGCCGCTCAGCATGCATGATGAATTGCTGTCCTGTTGATGTAATGATCAGATTTTATGGGGAAAATCCAGGGACATCCCCCTTAAAAAATTGTTTTAATCTTATTCAGGTTGGGGCTCATCAAAACACAATATTGCTTTGTAGGGATAAAGCTTTAGCCTGCATTTTCATTGTTATTTAACCATGGCAGGACATACTGTACACCAATGATGAAGGGGAGGTTGTAGTTTTGGGGATCAGAGGTAACCTGTTGGTATTAATACAAAAAAACAACATAATAACCTTGGAAGATGGGCCAATCTTACTTGTTGTTCATTTAAAGCTTGTGTAATGCTCAAGGACATAAAATACACATGAATAAAGCAAACTGTTAGCCCTTTATTTTCTCTTCTATGAATACAAAGTTCTTGAGATACTTTTCAGAATTCAGAGAACCAAGGCCACATTTATAACAAGTATCAACATGTTTACTGTATCTCGACATATTATCTACATCTGTACTATATTTACACCTGGTGGTACCTGGATACATCATCTGGATAAGGAAACCGCATCGTAATGCAAGATGTAGTTGCACTCAGAGATCAAATCGGCCAGACCACATTTGAAGGTGTTAGGCTCACATTGTGTTTGGATCTCCGCCAGGTGTAAATGTAATCAGTACAGCACCAGTACATTCATAGGGAAAAAAATCACCCCTGTAAATTGAAAGGTCACCCAGCTTCGTCTCTTCCTGCCTGTTAATGCAAGCTCTGCAAAGCTACAAGTAGTACAGACTGCTACAAGTCTTTCCTCATATAAAGTGATTTAGAAATGAATAACGTCCATTTGTGGCAGGAGTTTCCTTGACCTGGGATGTAACATTCTTGTGGACAAGTCCGCCAGATCCACCTAGCTAATTTACATATGGAGATCTGATTGCATTGCCGGCGCCATTCAGAAAACCAGAATGCATTTTAATACGAAGTGTTAAAACAAAAGTATCCTGATACAGATCCTGTTTCTTATGATTTACTTATTTAAGACGGTGATATTTGGATGTGACTGAAAAGAAAAATATCTGTCACCAAAGTACAGATAGGTTTGCTTTTGAGCAGTCATTGAATAAAAACATTGTCCCAATAGTTCCTATGTCATTGGAGAGTACAACCTCTTGAGCAGCGACTATGTGGGAGCCAGGAACAAAATATAGACTCTATCTCCTCCAGTTAGTGGAGGTTAAGGTGCTTGACTTTCTAAAATGGTTCCTGGAAAAGTTGTTGTGGGGAAAAGGGGCTAATAGATGACTGTTGAACATAAGCCCAGCAAGAATTGATCTCTTCTATACTTTCTAGTATTTTAAAACCAAACCCTTCATTTTGCCCCATCTCTTACTACCCAAGGATACACTGGGCGGGCGTTTCGATGCCTCCCAGGCCCTGGTCGGTGAGCTCTCCCAATTCAACCTGTGGGACCGCGTGCTGAAGCCTGCCGAGGTCGCTGCTCTGGCTGACTGCAGCTCCTCGGTGCTTGGCAACATCGCCCCCTGGACCGATCTCGATGTAGACGTCTACGGCGGTGCCACCAAGGAGTCTTTGGACCCGTGCCATGCTGGTCAGAGATCAAACCCATCCAGCCCCAAACAGTGAAGGGAGACTCGGAGAGGTCAGCCAAGGGTGGTGCAATTGTATTAAAGGTCAATTTGGTAGCCGATTAAGGAGATATTTAAAGGAGTATCACATCGGGGGTTTAAAGTGCATTTGTGTATTTTTGGGAGGGGAAAGCTTTCTGGTGGACTGAAATATGTGACGGAGCTAAATGTGATGGAGTTGTTAAGAGCGGTGTATCTGTTTTGTTTTTTTGTGTCGGTGTCCATGCTCATGTGTTAACTTCAGCAGTGAGATACAGTAAGTTTAATCACAGAATCACCTGAGTGAAAGCTGCATGGGTGGATCAACGGGACTAGATCGATGATTGGCTCTGGTAAAATGCCTCTGTTTTAGGTCACAATATTTTGGGCCAGTTAACCATACTGTTCATGGTTTTTTGGGCAGAGGGCTTTGAGGCATTTATATACAGTAGTTATGGAACGAACCTTAAATGATGCCACTGATCAAAGAGTTTCTTAATGTTACAGCAAAGTGACACAAAGTGCTGTCTCTCTTCATCTTGTATCCAGGTGGTTGTGTTTAATGCTAAAAACTGATTACTGAGATGTTGTTATATTTGTTTTAACACTCAATGGGGAAGAAACTGAATGAGTTTTGTTCATTTTTGACCTGTACATGATCCTGTTGAGTAATGACTGTGTATGTTTTAAGTTTTATACAGTATACTGCAAACCATGATTTGGTATAACAGTGGTCTTATAAATGTGTATTATTGTGTAATGTATCTCTGCTAATGTTGCTCTGTGCCAGTCTGCAACCCTTGCTGTAGCCTCACACACACACACACACATACACACACACACACACACACACACACACACACACACACACACACACACACACACACACACACACACACACACACACACACACAACACACCATACAGATCCGCAAAGCTAAGTTGCAATGTGTTCTCATTTGCAACTTGGACCAAACAGCGCTCTTAATCGACCTCCGAAATAATCACTTGATGTCTAACAAAGCACCGATCAATCAGACGCCCCAAACTGTGACAAACCTGGATGAGTTTAGTAAAAACTGTGTTGTACCCTCAAATGTAATCTGTATGAAACTTAAGTGTATTTGCATGAAAAAAGTGTTTTCAGCAAGGTCACATTTCCTGTCACTGACAAAAGAAACTTAAAAATGTGTAAATGACAGTGTTGGTGTCCCCAGACTGCCCTCACACTCTGAAACACACAGATGTCTTTTTGGTAAATCTGATCCTCACTGAATACTTGATAGGAAGAGAAATGCATGAAGTGGACTGATTCCATGGTGACCGTTTTGTACTTGGAGCTGACTCTGCATAAATCAGCAAAAAGATAGTTTTTTTTAACACTAGTACTCGACCGACTCATACAGGATGTTTTTTAGACTTGGACAGACACTGTTCTGACTTGATTTGAAGCTGACTTACATAGAAACAAACAAAAGTAAATATAAACATACATTAATAAATTGTTAAAACATATAATGCACTCAAATTGTCTAAGTATGATGCATTTTTAGGTCATGTTAGTCTGATAACAATGAGTGTGGCCCAAACAGCTGCTACTAATCTATCTTTTATGGTTACATAAGAGACAATACCACATTTTTAGGAAAGGTTCAGCAGGTAGGTCCTCCAATTCCCAACTGAATGTAATTTGTTGTGCACACATGTGCAATCTAATACAATCCAATACAAACACTCTGACTATTGAAACGTTTAAAAAAGGTCTTAAAACATTTATTTTTAATAGAACTTTTGTCTTTTAATCATGTTTTATGTTTTGTTTCGTTTTTTTAATCTGTCACTTTGAGTTTAGTTTTTCAAATATTAAGTGCTTTATAAATACAATGTATTATTATTATTATTATTATTTTAATTTTTTTTTTTACAAAACCTATACATTTTCAGTTTTTGTTGACATTTCAGAAAGGTGGTAATTCTACTTTATGTTTATTATATCAATCATTGCATGGTGGTGGTGGTGCATTATTGAACAGTGTTTCTAGTATTTAGTCCACCCCATTAACATACATGAGGAGGGCAAACTATTAGGAAGCCTTTGGAAAACAGCCTTTGATTTGGATTACATTATATTGCACAGGTGTACCTAATGAAGTGGCCTATAGTGTGCATGGTCAAAATAGTATTGAATTAGGTTGATAAATGCAAGACAGCTAGAGAGCAAAACCAATAAGTCAGCTGGATTGTGCAAGTTCAAAATGGACACCGCAGGAATAATGTCCAGAGGGGGTAGATTCAAACGGCCCACACTGTGCTGGGTGAGGATTTGATTCCCACTTTGGTCAACCACAATTAATGTATCCACTAAAAAACTGTGCAATGACATGTACTGTGGTTAAATCATCAGTACTCCTGTTGTTTGATACCTCAAGACATCTGCCCCACTTACAATGTGACACTCAGTTGTAAAGTGCCTGCTTGGGCTCTAATGCCCCTTTGAGAAATGAGTCAAATGTTTTTTTATGTTTTATCTTCTATGTCTCTTTCTTCTACTTCTTATTCTCTCTCTCTCTCTCTCTCTCTCTCTCTCTCTCTCTCTCTCTCTCTCTCTCTCTCTCTCTCTCTCTCTCTCTCTCTCTCTCTCTCTCTCTCTCGCTCTCTCTCTCCATCTCTGTTGCTTTTGGTTGTTGAAGGCTGTGACTCTGTTTCGCTTGTCCTTATTTGCATCTTCATGGATTATCTATGATATTGTGAAATAGGTGGATGAAAAATAATAAAATGGCTATGACAACATTTCTGGAGTTGTTCATGTGTGAGGTATGAATGTGTGTGTGTCTGTGTGTGTGTGTTTTTGTTACCTTTTTGACCTTTTCCAGTATAAACAGTCCTCATGGGAACCAAAGCTTGTTCCTAATGAGGCAAAACGTCATTTCTGAGTTAAGGTAAAGGTTAGAGGTTAGGCTGTCCAAAGTCAATGGAAGTCAAGTGTGTGTGTGTGTGTGTGTGTGTGTGTGTGTGTGTGTGTGTGTGTGTGTGTGTGTTTGCGTGCATGCGTGCGTGCGTGTGTGTGTGTGTGCTCGGCTTATTTCCACAGATCTCATAACACCTGTCAGCTCATCAGGACTACACCTCAACTAATCAGCTTAGTTCACCCTAACACACACACACACACACACACACACACACACACACACACACACACACACACACACACACACACACACACACACACACACAAAGGTGTTAAGTCTAATCTCATTTACTTGTAGTCAGATAAGATTAGCTGCATCCTTCCTGTCAGACAAATTGACGGTGTGTGTGTGTGTGTGTGTGTGTGTGTGTGTGTGTGTGTGTGCGTGTGCGTGTGCGTGTGTGTGTGTGTTTATGAAGTTGTTGGGGCGAGAACTCAACAGAGCCACTACAGTAAGTCTGATCTTTGATGCAGATATAATTTAATTTTAACTATGAAAGTTTTGATTCGTGACTACTGATCTGCCCACTCACAACACTTCCTGGTGTTTGGCTCAGCTGAACTGTGATCTGATGCTGCTAACATTTCATGATATTGTTTATTTTATTTGATCTTGGTTTCCTCTTGTTTCCTTAAGGTGCATCATTTCAGTGTTTTTCTCTAAAGCTCCTACTATCATACCACCATTACCGTCACTGCTGCTGCTGAACAATACCACAGTTACTTTACTCATTAGCAGATTTTTTAAAGTACTTTATTGATCCTTGCAGGGAAATTGATCCTCTGCATTTTGACGCACTGCCATGGTCTTGGTTACAGGCACCAAGTTATCCCATCACTCATTACTTTAATTAAAGTTTTAATTGCTAATTTCTCGCTGAGTTACTTGCTTCACACCCAGATAAAAATCAACAGTTTTTAAGGGTTTAAGGAATTCTTGTTTCTGATCAGTTATCTTTACTGATTAAAAACATTTGCTTATCAAATAAAATCTGTTCTCTTTGCAGTTTAAATTAGTTTGATGTTTCAGCTCATACTTTTCTCCTGTACATCGTGGCCTGATAACCCAGTTAAGTGACTCTATTGGCACCCCAAAACCACCACCTCTCCCTTACATGCCTCTTACTGTATCAACAAATCAAACAAATGAATTCAGTAATGTGCACCATGTGAGCACACTATGAACTTATGCACATTCATTCAGTATTTGCAATTAATCACATTTCTACAAAGCAAACACAGATTTGTCCTTTTAGCAAATACTGTATGCTCTGAAAGTAGATTGGGTGATTTTAATTGAGAGGAAAAAAAATTCGAATTATTTTCTCACACAGATTTTATTTTATCTGCCTGCCTTGTTTTATGAATATAGAATTTGCCAGCTACAGTTCCCATGAGGCCTTGACAGTGTGTCGGCAGCAACAACAATCATGTTTCTGCTAACATATTAGACCAGAAGAAAGCAGCTGCCTTCTTGTAGTCACATACAAGACCGTAGCCAGGATTTTTCAAATACCGAGGTCAAAAATAATAAACAGTCATATTAATTGTGGTCTTATTTTTGATGTATTTATACGGCATTTCTCAGTCATGGTCATTCTTGTGGTCCAGTTCTTTCTTATCACTTCCAATTTTGCAACTTAAATCAACTACGGCCATGGTCACATATTAGCTTTTTTTATCAGTAATTTAGCTCATCTGGACCTCTCAACAAATATTTTGTGTTTGTGTGTCATTCAAGAATACATTAAAGGTTAACTACAATGAATAAAGATGCAACGAAAAATGATTGAATGCATTCACACTATTGTACAATACTAACCTGACTTTGATCAATGCATCTGTGATTGAATGAGGATGTGAGTCAGTCAGTTAGTCATCAACCAGTCAGTCAATTAGTCCTCCACTCAGCCTCACAGTGAATCATCCAGTCAGTGAATATTTTCTTCATCACTGCTTATTTTTCTGATTCTCTCCTCCATCCTCTGCGTCGCTTTCGCCTCTGTCACAGCTTGTTAGCAGAGTCACATGGGGTCTTGCTCTTCTCCCCCCCCTCCCCAACAATCTGCTCCAGCTCTTGAATTATAGATACACCTTAATTACCTCCCTCTGTGGCAGGCAGGCACATATTATGAAAATCCTTGTTTGACCTTAACACGCCCTGCCGCCACTGCCGCCGCATACACCAACTCCAAATAGTAATTTTTTAACAGCAATCCCCTCACATCGCCTCATCCCATAATTTTCCTCAACTCTTTCTCATCCCTCCATCCATCCATCCATCCATCTCTCGCTGCACAGATGCTCGCAGCGTGTGTCAGCCCTGCATTGTGACGAGTGAAACAGATTACAAATCACTGCAATGCATCGCTTCATGGCTGTGAGTCTCTCCACGTTCCTCTTATCTAGCCTCTGCAATTTCACTCTTGATCAGTGCTTCATTTCCACACATATCCAAACTGTTCTGCTGGCTTTTCTTCATCAAGTGCAGCCGCATTTTTTCTCTCTTTTTTTTTTTTTTGCTCAGGACTCTGTTTACAGAATATTTCCCCTCATGATGAATACTTTGCTCAAGGTCTACATGCCTCCCCCTCTTGTCTTTCATCCGCCTCTCATCACCGTCTTTTCACTACAGCTTCTGTCAAAAATACCTCCATCTCCCTCTCTACAGCCTTCTGCTTTGTTTTGACGTTTTTATTTCAGCTTACCTACAAGGCCTCTTGGCACTTTTCTTCTAGTCTATCATTTTGGGTATTTATTTCAAACTGCACAAGTCATTTTTGTCATATAATCTCTTCTTTTATGATTTTTTACAAAACCAAATATCAATGCGTACATGTGTAAAACACACACACACACATAAATAGCAGAAAAAAAGCATCCAGTTGTTGAGAATTAAAGAAAAATATTTCTTTTTGTGCTTTCTTAAAAAATATCTTATTCTTTTCTGTCATGGTTAGCCAGTGTCTCTCCCTCATTTCTATTCTCTCCCACAGTCTCCCTTGTGTTTCTTGTTTTTTTCTTTGTTTTTTTTTTTTGTGTCTGTTTTCTGTTTGTGTGTGCCTCAGCCTGCAGCGTGGTGATCCAGCTCATCTCATGGATGTATTATAAGAGCTGGATAGTGTGCTGCCGCTCAGCTTGGCAGCCAATTTTACTCAGTGGCCACGCTGGCTCTTATATTGCAGTGAAAAGTCCCCTCATATTTATTTTATTTATTTTATTTATTTTATTTATTTTATTTATTTTATTTATTTTATTTATTTTATTTATTTTATTTATTTATTTATTTTATTTATTTATTTGGATTTTATCTCGAACAATAACAATCCATCGAAAACCATCAAAATAAAATAATCAAGCAGCTCGAGCAGCAAGCAGAATATAAGATGAACCGAGCCCAAGCTACACTTGGACTCTTACTGTTTTACTTGATAAAGCAGCAGTTCATCCACCAGACACAAACAATTTTGATCCATGGAGGTTTTATATTTGTAAAACTTTACTCGAGGCAAGAAAAGCAATTTAAAAATCAACAACGTCATCACAATGTAAAGTCTGTGGGCTGAGTGGGAACTTGCAGGTGGGGCCAGTGGAGGAAACACTACTGCGCATATTCAATGGGCTGCGTAACACAAAAGCAAAACCAGAAGCTGGGAACTTTTTTGGCATACATACGCCAGCTGAGAACTGAATGGGCGCCATTTTTGGTCCGTTATTCAGCTCTAATAACACATCCATGGCTCATGTGCACACCTGTTGCTTATCCATCCCATCAGAAGCCTGCAGTAAACCCCCGGTCCTGCACTCCACTCTTCACCAGATCATTCTGTATACTACGTTGTATAGATGCATCGACCAAACTTCTTAGTCAAGTAGTTATTCTCATGTGAAGTGTTACCCTTGTTAATCCTCTGTCCGTCTGCCTCAGGTGCATCACCAGCCAGTCTGGTCACAGCGTTCAGTATCAGTAGGCCTACTACTTCCCCTGTTCAGCTACTGTTACCACCGCCTCCTCTGTTTCACCAGTCAGAATCTGCTGCATCTACAACTTGAGGACAAACTAACTTTAAAAAAAAAAAAAAAAGGTATTTATTTTTGGGCTTTTCTGGCCTTTATTTACTAAGTAGCTGGCAGAGAGGCTGACAGGACACAGGGACAGAGACAGAGAGAGGGAAATGTCCCGCAGCATAGGCCGGATTCGAACCAGGGACACTACGATTATGTGGCATGCCTTCTAACCACTCGGCCACCAAGGCGCTCCACGTCTGAATTTTACTCTAATTAATTCTCATACAATGCGCTTTAACAGCATTTCAACCCTAATTGTCATAGCTTCACTATGAAACATTGTTTACAAGTTCCTTGGTTGATTTATATATACTGTAGAACATTTGCATCATATAATCAGCTTCATAAACATTTCTCTCAGCTTTTTTTGTTAGTTACTGATGTGGAAATACATCAGAAGTAATATCCAGAATTACATTTTTGTTCAACATCCAGTCTTTGCTATTTAAGAAAAAAACTCCAGCTGAAGACATTTGATGTCTAAATTGGTTTGTTTTTAATGAAAATGTTGAATCTTAATGTAATCTGAGTTGTGCTTTAATTAAATAGCCAGGCGTGATATTTTCTGAAAATACACAGAGAGGACTTTTGGGATAAACATCTTGCAGAGATTGACGTTAATTGAGATGCTCAAGCTAGTTAGTACTTGTTAAGTTAGTTTAGCATCAATGAATGAAAGCTACGGGCACAGATGGTCTGGTTTTGTCCAAAGTAACACAATCTGCCTCCCAGCAACTCTGCACCTCACTAATTTCATTAACATTTCATATCTGCTTTTTAAAAATTAATTTTAAAAAAAGTGCATTTCTGTGCCTGGCAGAGAAATAGTCCGGATATAAAACCACAGCATGTATTTTTTTTGTGCTTTAGTTTTTGTAATGAGGTAATGTTTGTTTATTACTGAGCTTTAAAGATTCTGAGTGGCAGTCAGGCTAGCTGTTGTGTGCTAAATTAAGATAAATGGCTGCTAGCTGTTGTGTTGCTTCTTATTTACCCTACCACTATAGTATGTATCTAACTCTGTGCAAGTAAGAGTAAAGGCATATTTTATAATTGTGAATTCCTGCTACATTCATTGTGAAATGCACTTCCACAGGAAATCAAACAAGTTACCTCAGTATCCTCTTTTAAAACGCTCTTAAAAACGTATTTTTATAGGTTAGCTTTTATTGACCTATGCTTTTATTATTGTTCATTACATTCATTTATTCATTGTCATTGTTTATTTCTTGATTTTATTGTAATTATTTTGATATGTAACTTAATTGCGTATTTGTTTTTATGTTCGTGAAGCACTTTGCAAACACGTTTTTTGAAAGGTGCTATATAAATAAATCTGCTTCTTATTATTATATTATTAATGTAGCCCATTCATTTTAATATTGGTCCATCTGAGCCCCACTGTTCAAAGGTTTCTGACTGATATGCCTACTATAATCTATATTTTATATTCACTGCACACTTCATTCAGCTTTTCTGAACTTTTAGTAACTGCTTCATGTTTGGGATGGTGGCAGCGAATGAGAGATTATCTGAAATTCAACTGGAAATGATTTGACTGTGGAACAAAAATCCCTTTTTTTGCATTTACAAAAATATAAAACTCTCCTTTATTTTCATATTACTGAATACTATCCACACTTGACCTGTTTCATATATGTTATTAATGTGTTGTTTGTATATTTATTCTGGTGGCTATATTGTATCCTTTTACTGTATCCTGTTTGTTTTGGTTTAATGTTGCGTATATGATAAAAAATTTAATGAATAAATCACAAATAAGCAGAAATAAAAGAAAAACACATGTATTGCTCTGTGCCAACAACCCTAAAAACTTACACAAATTGAGAAAAATATCTAAATTAAATGTCTGCAGATGTAATATATTCTTTATCTAATAATTTCTCCCTCTCCTTGCTCATCTTTCATATCCTATACTTTTCCTTAAAAAAGCTTTTCTCTCTTTCAATTATACAATATTGGAGCTTTGTTTTGTTTTTGACTTGAAATGAGCCGATAACACAACTATTCACACACACTCTACATGGATACATATGCACAAATTGAAGTAGAATTGATTTATCTTTATCTCTTAATTGATGTTGTAACTAAACTGAGTCAATTGGGCTGATAGGAAACCTTGCCAAAACATTTCATGACAAAAATCTCTCGCTGTGCAATTAATTAATAGCTCACTGTTTCTCTGAGGAAGCCCTCTTCAGTGCAGATGAGGCAGGGAAGGTGAGATAAGGTGAAGTGAGGTGGGTTGAGGGGTTTTAAATATATATCACGACACAGAGAAAGAGTGGTAAAGACAAGGACAGAAGAGAGCTAAAAGGAGAGAAAGACTATCATGTGATCTGTAGGCCTGCCTCTCCAGGGAATGATAATCCACTGTAATCCAAGAGGGAGTAATTGTTTCAGATTTTAAATTAATCCAGATGGTGCTGGAGTTTTTTCAGTCTGAGTTAAAATAGCAGCAGCAGTCGTGTGAGGCTTAATGCGCAACTCCATGTTAACAGACAAAACTCTCACCCAGAGAGTCCTGGACCGTCTCACTCTCTGAGCTTTGTGGATTTTTGTGTGCCTAGAGCAGACCGGCGATTCTGGGTCAAAACTCTCCACTTGGGGATTCCACCCAGATGTTTCCAGCTGGATGTGGGTCAGATTCAGAGGGTTTATTAGGATAGATAGAGAATGGTTTTTACTCACGCACAACCTGCTAGATGGTGGTGTCATTTTAGAGCAGACAAACAGAAAGGAAGATAATGGTCAAAACTTATTAAGTAACAATACATTTACTTATATATTTATTTTATCTCTATTTTGTGCTATAAATCGTAACATTTCAGAGGGAGAATTTTGTACTTTTTACTCCACAACATATATTTGACAGATATATACATATTCTTTAGATTATAATCCTGCACAAAAAACTGATCATTTAATATAAAACAATTTTTTGTGGTTGTGCAGCACTAATGGGTGGTTTGTGCGTGTGTGTTTGTGTATGTGTGTGTGTGTGTCCTGTTCTTTATCATACCATATTCTGCACATTGTTTGTATTTTTTTATTTTATTTGAGTTTTAAAACACTACAAAAATAACATAAAATAAATAGAATTAAAAAAGCAGTTAAAATTGTACCTCGAAAGATGAACATGCAGAATTGGACACTAGGAGGCTTTTTCCAAATTCATCTGCTGAAGGAGGAAACTTTCTCTGTGTGTAGCATACTGAAAATCTGAGTTAAATAATTTGCGACATCCCAACTAGTTTGGAGCCTGCAGTGCACAAACATTGAGGTAGTGAAGAAGGAGACATGTTGTGTGTCCAGCAATTTAAGTTTGAAATGAATATTTGCTGTTTTTTTAATGAAGGGGAAGGAGTAGATGCTATTTAAAGGGTTTTAACAAGGTAACTGAAATCATACCAACCTATACCAAAAAATAGCAGTGTAATATACAGTAAATGCAATATATAAATGTATAAAGTTCCTGAGATTACATACATGTGAATGTTCCTGAAATTTGCACGGAATATACTCTCATACGGATAAACACAAATCTGCAATGTGCAGAAAATCTGAGATATATACATGTGCGATAGATAGATAGATAGATAGATAGATAGATAGATAGATAGATAGATAGATAGATAGATAGATAGATAGATAGATAGATAGATAGATAGATAGATAGATAGGAACACATGTCTGTAATATCAATGTGTTGCTGCTGTACTATTGTGTAACTAAAATTCTATACTATTCTAAATACTATTTCATTTTTTAAAAATTGTTATTTGTGTTCCATGGACTGTACGTTTACAGTACTGCTGTGCAATTATACTTACGTAAATGTGCAATATATACATGTATTTATATGTATATATTCAGATTATATGTATAATCTGAATGACAAATAAAATCTATTTTATCTTATTTTTTAAACCTTATTTTATATATTATCTCATTTTATTATTATTAATTTAATTAATTTATTTTATTCTTTATTTCTTTTATCTGTTTTATTTTATTTTATTTTATTTTATTTTATTTTATTTTATTTTATTTTATTTTATTTTATTTTATTTTATTTTATTTTATTTTAAAACATTAAAAAAAGTTAGATTTGGCAGTTGGTAGAGAAGAAGGGGGCGGTTTAGAACGTCTGTCGCTCTGTTGATTGACAGCCTCTTTTAACCAATAGGAACGAAGCTCTGCTGTAGTGGGCGGGTCTTATCCTACAGGCTGAGCTCTTGTTTAAAATGTCTCCTTAACAACCGAACTGCAGCCAAACTGAAGTTTTCACTGAACAAACGCCTCGTAAGTAACTCTCACAGACATCACCTTACATTTACTGACCACATACAACACGCTTTAACTCTTTAATCATGTGACAGCGTATTTTAGTTAGTCTAAATTGTGAGATAAGGAAACATTAAACCGGTAGCATCAGCTGTGTTTTTGCTAAGCTAATTAGCTGCCTAGCAACCTGCTCCCTTAGTTACGGTGTCTAACCTGATGAAGAAGCAATGGACACGTTTATAAACCAGCTGTAACACGCGGTATGTGTCGATATCTTTCAAACTAGACACCTGCTATATTTATGGAAACTGTGACAGGATACTTTTAGTCGCTAGCTAGCATTGGCTAAGTGATAAAGCTAGTGTTGTTAGCTACACTTACAGATGTGACTGTCCATGCTTTCTGTAATAAATACTCCTGTTTTAACACGTTTTTTTTCACCCACGTCCAAACTAAAAGGGTAAGCTGTCTTTGTGCATTAACGTTTCCTCATGATGTTACTTTGTTTTTGTTGTTGCAGGAGTCGGGATGGCAGGGACTGGCGAGGGAAAGAAAGAAGAGGCCGACTATAAGAGACTGCACAGCTTCCCTCTCATCAGGGTAGGAGCCTCAGTAAAAGAAGGACAAGAACATCATAACTACATAACTTATCCTGCAGAGACCAGATCTAAACTGTAGTCTTATTATAAGTTACTCTGTGCAGCTTTGTGCTCCTGCAGTTAGGTTACTGTAGCTGTGTTGCAGGTTGTTACTGGAGTGTGGCTCAAATGTAGTTTAGAAAGTGTCATTAAAACACACACCAGCTAAAATCAGAGGCGGCATGAACCATCTCGTATGCAGTGTCACTGAATGCTACATCACATGTTAATTAAAAACAATTACACAGAAGTTAACAAGCTAATGCAATCATAGCTAATAACACAAGAAGATATAAGCTACATAACTAACTCTGCAGGGACCAGATCTAAACTGTAGTCTGCATACAAGTTACTCTGTGCAGCTTTAGGTTACTGTAGCTGTTTTACAGGCTGTTACAGCAGTGTGGCTCAAATGTAGTTAAGTAAAGTGTCATTACATTCATGGAAAAGTTATGAAAGTAGAAAAACTGTTTTCCAGGCTTGGAAATGGTTTGGAAGTAGGTGATTGTTTTTGAAAAGTTTTGAATTAGGGATGACCTGCTCTGGTATCAAAGATAATGGATATAAGTCAGGCTGCATGAACTTGGACCTCCCACTTTTACCATGTCAAAAATCAGTAGATTCATTTAATATGAATATACTGATCATCAACTTCTATACTTTTAGCTTTTTGATATCTTCTAATATGTGATCTGGGGCCAAACGCTTCATATGGATGTAATTATTAAAATGCACCCATCATTTAGTGAGATCAAAGTGTCAAAACAACTGTTAAAAGGCTCCAGAATACAGGAAATGACATGTATTCTGTTAAAAATGTTCTGGGGGAGGAACCCTAAACTACTTAAATTAAGTCATGGAAATGGGGTAAAATGTTATGGAAGAGTTATGGAAAAGTTTTGAAAATTCATTGGTATTAAATGTGTGGGAACCTTGTAACTACGTAACTAACTCTGCAGAGACCAGATCTAAACTGTAGTCTGATTATGAGTTACTCTGTGCAGCTTTGTGCTCCTACAGTTAGTTTACTGTAGCTGTTTTGCAGGTTGTTACAGGAATGTGGCTCAAATGTAGTCATTAAAACACACACCAGCTAAAATCAGAGGCGGCATGAACCATCTCGTACGCAGTGTCACTGAATGCTACATCACATGTTGATTAAATAAAGTTACACAGAAGTTAACAATCTAATGCAATCATAGCCAATAACACAAGAAGATATGTGCTCTGTTGGGATGCAACTAAAGAAACCAGAAAGTATTAATTTTTGCGAAAATATCAAAATAGTTGCAGATTAATTTAATAGTTGGCAACTTATGATTAATTGACTACTCCTTGCAGCTCTATTGGTGTCACGTTCACTTTGACAATAATCAGTAATAGGTGTATTGGTTTATAATTGGGCTGTCAAACAATTAACTTTTTTAATCGCTTTTGTTTAATTGCGATTAATTGCATTTTTAAAAGTGTTTATTCTGTGAAAGACATTTTTTTGGAAGGATTACTGTTCGACATACAGACCAACGTCACTGTGCAGAAACATGAGCAGCAGAAGTTACAGACTAATGGGGACATTGAAGGAAAGTCACAACTATCGCTGCAGACAGAGCAGGAATATGACAGCAGCAGGAAGACTTTGACATACCAACACATGCTGTGCTCAGTTTACAGAGGTCGATTATAACGACAATCTAAGACGGTTTTGAGTCAGTGAGGAGCGATTAGTGCAATTTAAAAACAAACAACAAAAAAATAAAATGAGTCAACTCTTCCTTTAATCGCGTCACGATCAACGCTGACAGCCTCAGTTTATAGTCACATTGCCAAAAGTTACAACATGACAACGTCCAAAGCTGCACACAGGCCTTTACAAAACATCAAAATTGAAAAATTTAAGTTGTTTGACGAGTAAAACAAAAGAATAACTGATGTGAGTTTCTCCAAACAGTGAAACCCTTCATGCGATACAGACATCAGAGAGGGGTGGAGGGATGGAGGGAGGGTGAAACGCTCTACGTCTAACAATAGCCGCGACTTCTGCGATGGTTCAAATATTTAACTGTGGAGAGCATATAACTTATAGCACAACGATAGTCACTCTTTTATGTCTGTTTCACATTTGGGCAGCTGTAACATAGAGACTTAACACTGTCATCATCGTGGTGGATCGTGTAGCGTCTGCCAGGGTCAACTTCCTGCATCGGTCCGTCATGTCTGCTGAAACCTTTTCTATATGATATATATAATCGATTAGCTGACAAACTATTAATTGCTGTTAATAACCAACTGTATTGATAAATAATTGTTTGGAGTCATTCTTTTAAAAAAACAAGTCCAAATTTTCTGATTCCAGCGTCTATAATGTGAATATTTTCTGATTACTTCGACCACAGTAAACTGAAAACTTTGAGTTGGGGACTTCTGCTGGATACAGACGACATCTTGGGCTTTACAGATTATTTATTCTATATAGTATTTTTATTGTATTTTATTTTATTTGTATCACTTCACCATTACAAGGTGACTGTTTGTCAATTTTTAATTTCAGTAAAGTGTACCTTACCTTTACGTTTTTAAAGATTTTATGACATTTTATTGACTAAATAATGAGTTGTTTAACGAATAAACTAACAATAATACTAACTTTATTTAAAAGGCACCTTTTTAAAAACAGAGTTTACAAAGATCTTTGACGAAGCAAAGACCTAAAACACAGCAGTAACAAGGCTGACATTAAGATGAAAGTAGAAGACAATGAAATACAGTCAGGAGATGATGAAAAAAATAAAATAATAATCAACAGATTAATTGATCGTGAAAACAATTGTTAGTTGTAGCTGTAGTATGAAGTGCTGTGTTTGTGCTGCAGCCATCAAGTGACGCAATGACAATGATGCGTGCCGACACTTTAAACTTGTGATTGCAGCATACAGAAAAACGTCTCACTTCACTCCTCTGTTTCTGAACTTTGTCAAACGCTCTGAAACAACTCGACCCGTTTGAAGTCAAAGTGTTTAATTCTTGTTTGTCCGACGCTCGCTCGCATCGTTTCATACGATGAAAAATTATTCATATTCAGTCAGAAAAAAAGAAAAAAACTAACAATTTCTTTAACTTGTGTTTGTCTTCAGCACACAGACATGCCCGAGGAAATGAGGGTAGAGACGATGGAGCTGTGTGTGACAGCCTGTGAAAAGTTTGCAACCAACAATGAGGTACTTGTTTATTGTGCCGTCAATCTTTCATCTTTATTTGGTGGCTCGGTTAGAAATAGATATTCACCTGTCAGACTGTCGTAGAGAAACAGAGACAAAAGTATTGTGTCAGGTGTTGTTTTATTGAGTATGAGTATTAAGTCATTATAAGTTCAAGTTCTTCTTTAATTTAATGTTTTTTTCTGTCTGTTTTGTGTCTCTCTCTCTCTCTCTCTTTCCCAGAGTGCAGCTAAGATGATCAAAGAGTCCATGGACAAGAAATTCGGCAGCTCGTGGCACGTGGTGATCGGCGAAGGCTTCGGCTTCGAGGTCACGCACGAGGTGAAGAACCTGCTCTACATGTTCTTCGGAGGAAGTCTCGCAGTGTGTGTGTGGAAATGCTCCTAGCACATCCGTTCCTCCTCCTCCTCTCTCTCTCTCTTTCTCTCTCTCTCTCTCTCTCTGATGCGGTCACTGGTTTGGGAGTGAACACCAGCCACCAGCCAGACGCTGGTTACATTTTTGTTACAGCAGGTTAGTTTTTGTCCACAGCACCAGCCGCTGTGGCGAATAATAAACCGTCATATGGAGATCTTGTCTGGTTTAAAAAATGTAAAAATAGTTGGCAGGGAAAAATAGTTGAAAGGGAATTTTGAGTGCAACACACACTCGGGCTTGTAGGCATAAAAATAGCTTCCTGCCTTATCCGCCACTTTCACTTTCTCTGCTTTCAACCCTCCATCCGTCTCTGAAGCCGTTCCATGGTCTTAAACATTTGTGTGTGTGTGTGTGTGTGTGTTTGTGTGTGTGTCTGCAAGTTTAATTTAAACTTTTACAAAAAACACACACACAACAGCCAGCCAGGGTCTCCAAAGTCCTTTATCCTCATTCCTCTTCAGGGAGTGCGTGTGTGTGAGTGTGTTTGTATGTTTGTGTGTGCTGGACACACACTGTTTTTTTAAGACAAACATTACATCGTCACCTTCCTCGGCAGTATGATCCGATTTTTGTGCAACAGTGAAGAAAAAAAACACGTCCACGCCATCCGTAACTTTTCACTCGTCTCTTTCTCTCTCTCTCACACTCTGTCTCTCTCTCTCAAACGACCACACTTGTCTTTCAATACAAATTTTTAATATTTTTTATGTGTATATATTTTGATGCGACTTGAGAAAATTCTTTTTAAAGACAAGTGTCATCTTCTTACAACTTTAATGGCTCTGGATCTCCTGAGCCGGACAACACTAATAAACCTGATCCACTTTTTTCTCCCTGTAAAGGTGTTTGTAATAATCCCCGACGATATCGCCACACTAGGAGATATTAGCAATGTGATTGTTTTCATGTTGACGCCAGTTTTAATGATCCAGTGCAATGGACCATTGTGTGTGAACTGACCTGATTGTACAATAAACTCTGAAATGTGGTGAAATAGGAACTTAAACTGCAGTCTTTGTTCTTCTTTTGTCATTTTTTTTTCTTTTACCCCAACTGGGGGTAAAAACAATAGCTGCTGAGAGAAAGAGTATCTTTTTTTTTTTCCAGGAGAGTTTTGCAGATATATTTTTTTAGATTTGGAATTTGAATTCCTGGTTGGTTTTTGAAATGTTAAAAAAAGAGTACAACTCTATGTTTCACACAGAGGAATAGGATGCCGAGAGCTTCCTTTTTCAGTGTGTTTTCCTGCAAAAAAATACACAGAGGAGGAGACCAACAAAGATGCCTCCAAAAATACCTGACAGGGGTTTTTGTTCATAAGGAAAAAAAACAAAAAAACAGTAAATGATTGAGTGCTGGGGACTTGTCAGAGTGGATGACGACAGGCGCATGTGGCAGGTTTTCCCCCTAAGTAACTGAAGAAAGTTGCCATTTCATCGTTGTTTTCCTCTGAAGGCAATTGACATTTTTTTGGAGGGGAGGGGGGGGTTTCTTTCTTGTCAGTTTTCCTGAAATGTCTTTGTGGAGTTCCTCATTGAAACCAACCTCAGTGACACTCAGAGTGCCATTTCTGCTCCGCGGTTCAATGTCGGATGCTCTGGTGTACGCTGGGCCATTAACATATCAGTTACAATCCAGAAGTTTCAGTGAAAGGTCGTCTTTGCACACATGTTCACAGAGATATGCGTAGGAGGACAGGTGATGAGCAAAAAGTAAAAAAAAAGAAAAGCTTAGCGGTTGTCTTCAACATTTTATAGAAGAGCGTGTTTACTTCAGAGCCCTGTATGGTCAGGTATGTGTATTAAAGATCTGCTGCAGCCTTATTTCACCAGTGAGGGCCACTAATCAGGGTTTGTTGGTTGTTCCTCGCTCCAGGCTCAAAACTGGAGAGACGTCGTGACTCACTTTCAATTTCATCTCCTGTTGGATTTAAGATCAGTCGACATCTATAAAAAAAAACAGCTTCTGACTCACATTTTTAGACTTGCCTTTGGGTAGTGTTCTTTTAAAAGTGGATTTATTTTATTATTTTGGAACCCCTTTTCATAAGTAGTAAACAAACATTAAAATAGTTTATACCACACTATAATGTAGTTGTTAGCAGATATAATCATTTAAAATGTTTATTAATGTAAAGAATTTGTCTGCAATTATAACTTTCCCTATGAAGTCATAGCTGTGTTTTACTATATTAACATTTACCTGTTTTTACATCAGTCTCCAATAAAATCTGCTAACTACATTATAGTGTGTAATAAAAATTTTACTACATGTTTACATGCTTATAAACTTAATTTTAAGTTTTATTACTATATTTTCTCTTTTTTGTGTTATAATTCGAAGCACTTTGTGATCTAGAAAAGTGATGTGTACATTTTATTTGCTCACTGTAATGTTGAAAAATTGCTAATGTGTTCAATTTCACAATAATTAATGGTTTCCTTGAGATTCAAAGATATTTGCACTAACTTAATCCATAATAGTGAACATAAACAACAAAGTTTATCTCATGGAATTAGGCTGTGTAGATGTAGTTATTTAACCACACAAGACTCACGGATGGAGGTAACAAATAGAAAATGCCAGCATATCTACTTTCCTAAGTAGATCATTATCACTTCACTATTTGCTGCACTTATACAGATATATACTTACATGTTTGTATTTATGTACGTATACTATTTGTGCATCAGATAAATCTCAATTCTGATAGAGATTTTTCATCCTAAACCCAAACAAGTTTTATTTTCTGTGTTAAACTGAGGCCTGATTATCTCCAACATATATTTTAGATGACACATTACTGTCATTTGTCAGGTTATGTATCTGTGGTCTCCTGTCAGCAAATCTGGTGCAATGATACACAAATAACTTCAGACAGAGCTGATATGCAGCATATGTACCAGGACAAAGTACACTTAGCCTCAGAGCACATTTACTGAAACAGTATATAAAAGTTAGTCCATAACTGACCATTAAAAAGCACCAGTTTAAATAGCAACACTGCAGCTATTAGAAGGTGAAAAAAATGTGACGTGTAAAGCGTGAGACCTACAATGTGATGTAATGAAGTCTCCCTCTTGCACCATGACATTGTAGAGGGCATTTTGACCCAGGAGAGGAGAGTAACGGGTCACTGTTGTTGTCAGATCAGCAGAAACTGGCAACTTCAACCTCAGCGTTGTGTACTCAAAACAGCATGACCCCTTATCAGGTCAGCATGCACCCTGATCTCACAAATAAGAGAAAAATCCCATCGACTTGCTCTGTCACTGCTTTCTATTCACACTCAAACACAGAGACAATGATTTATTGTCTCTGTGTTTGCTGTTGATTGAGCATCAAACTGATTTATCCAAGTTTGAAATAAAAGCCATTTTACATCAATATTGTATCGTATCTTATGCTGTTCTTCACCTCTCTATATAAGTCACATATTTATTGGTTTATTTTATATTCCATAAACTAAAATAATAGTTTCTCATTTGAAATGTTGTGCCTTAATAATATAACCCAACAAATTGCTCAGTAGGTCTGTCACAAAATACTCACACTCACCTACAATATACCTATTTATTGATCCCTATAGTTTTCTATTATCTACTGTACATTTACAACTTACCACATGCAGTCTGATTTATATTAGCTAATATATTTGCCTGAAACTTAATATGTTTTGAGCATTGGTGATGTTTGAAGAAGGCAATCACTGCAGAGGCCAGGTCTGTGTTAGCCTGCAAAAAGCACCTTTGCCTGACTACACACGATTTCTTTGTATTTTTGACTCAATTAGGCAGATACAGACAGGAAACATGGACAGAGAGAGAGGGTGTTAAAGCGGGGATGCTGCGATCCCGAAAAGAACATTTGCACTAGATAATTCATAATTATTAACGACTGTACATCAGTCCATCTGCCTGTGTTTTACTGTAATTGGTTGATGCTATTTTGAGAATTGCTCTCTCTTATGGAGGGAAGTAGACTGTAGATGAGCATTAGCCAGTTTTGTGGTGTTGCTATTACAGAACACCTGCAGCTCTGCCAGACGTTATCTCTGCCTTTGTGATCTTGCCACAGGCATGAAATCACCTTTCAACAACACAAATCATTGCTTGTTTTTTGATATTGAGAAAGAGCTCAGGTTTTATGGATTACTTGCTTACAATCATCTACATCCCATAAACATCTACATTATCTTTGATGGTTGAAAGGGATTTGACCATGAAACATCTGGATTTTCTGGGCTTAACAGAAGCAGAATAGAGTTATTTTTTTCATTTGGCTTCACCAAGTTGGCTGATTAATCCAGTAAGTCCTGTGTCAGAAAACATGGTTCCCACTATGATGCATCTCATTCATTATTCACCTCAGACAGTCTTTATATATCTCCTCCCTCTCGCTGTGTCTCCTCAGCATTGTTAAATATTCATACAAAGAGCCACAGAGTCATACTAAAGCCTCTGGTAGTTTGCTCAGCCTCAATGATGAAAAGCTCTCCTCGGTGCGATGGAAGAATTCTCGTTATTGTTCAAGAGGCACACACGAGTTTAAGGCAAGTTTGGGACACATTGTGTGATTCACCATGTCATGCAAACATCTCCCTAATATCACATGAACATGATTCATTTGAATTAAAACCAATGATGAAGCGATCTGCATCTCACTGGGTTTTTTGGGGAAAAAAAGGTTGCTGTAAAGTCCCTCCCAGAGATCACTTATCAATAAAATATAATAGGCGGTGATTTCTTTTGAAAATTCATGTAATCTTGACCAACTATTACAAGTGATGAAGCAGGTGAACCCAAGTGCATACACTCAACAGCAAGGAGACAGAGATATGATAGATACAAGGGATTCAGTAATGGGATTTTAACCCTTACATACTGTTCATATTCTGGCATTTCAAAATATCCCCTCATAATTAGTCTCTATACATCATTTCTGAATCACAAAACATTCATGAATATCTCATCAGTCATTAATAAATTGGTGAGTAATCTTTAATGAAGCTTTTCAAAGTTTTTACGCTTTTTGTTGCTGGAGAAAAAGCATTTACAATCACACTATACAGTACAATGGTCCAATGTTAAATAACACAGGAGAACAAAAAGGATTTCAACTAATGATATTAAATGTGAATAAACTGTTTTTGAATGGTGGGTTTTTATTTTTTTATTTTTTTATGCATATCAGCTGCACAAAAAAAGTTTAAAAAAATGTTTTCTATATTCTCACATTAGTAAAAGTCATCAAATTTCTGGCTAAAAGAAACATTTTTTAAGGTGTGTTTTCTTCTCTCAAATGTAATACTGGAACAAATTGGACCCTAGAAAAAGGCGATATAATCCCACCTCCTCCTCCCCAATCTTTCACTAGAAACTGGATAAGTGTTGAACTGAACATCTGAGTCAAAGTAATAAATACCTAAAACCTGCTCATCCTCCCAAAGTCAGGGCGAAGTCACCAAGCAGCTGTAGGGATTAATATGTTAGGATTTTATCTTAAACTTCTCTTGTCGGCTCAGTTCTTATATTCTTACGGGATCTCTGAAGAACTTTTCCTAATCCAGTTAAATACTGTTTCTAGAGCAGCAAAGTCACTATATAAATTCAATATATCACGGGAAAAAATCTAAAATGTCAGTAAAGTTAATTATATTTCTGACAATAAAATACAGACATCAGTTAGTATCCTCATTCCTCATATCCTCCTCCCTCTTCTGCTGTTTACAAGAATTTGCCACATTTTAAGATAAACAGACTTAATGCAGACAGCTTTCTTTTAACCTTGTATGTAACAATTCACTTGTATTTAACAAATGATCTGTGGTTTAGTAAAACATGTCAGGAGACTGCCGGACAAACCAGATGGAAGCTGGAAACCAGGAGCTGAGGCTTGGGCTGGAAACCGGAAAACTGTGCTGGAAGCTGGGAACATGTGGCTGAGGCCTGGGCTGGGAATAGTAGATTTCCGGAGGAAGGGAAGCAGGGCTAATGAGGTGAGAGGTTAAAGACAGGAACTGGAGACAGAGTGGACAGAACTGCAGGAGAACAGAAGAAAAGGGTTAGGCAAGGGAGGAAATAAGCAACAACTAGAAAACTGGTAATGTGTGAAAAATGGCTGCAGAGGCTACCACCTAGCAGAGTGGAAAGTGGCAAGGCTGAGTACCTGAAAAGGGTCTGTGGCTCTGCTCCTGACTCTACCACACCTGTTTCCACTCACACAATCACACACACACACACACACACACACACACACACACACACACACACACACACACACACACACACACACACACACTTACACACACACACACACACACACACACACACACACACACACACACACACACACACACACACACAGGGAGAGAGTGGTAGCAAGCAACTCAGAGAGTGGCAGCAGGTTAGAGAGACCCAAGATGATGACTGCGTTTACATGATCATTAATTACATACATGAAGTGGACCAGTGGAAATTGGATTCTTAAGTCACATGATTGATGATACCTGAGGTAGTCATTCCTTCATGAAGACCACAACATGTGGTTGAAACCTCTGATAAAGAAAGTAAATTGATTGTTACATTACAAGTATTTAATTAAACTACTATATTCTTTTGCCATCCGTCCATTAGTGGTTGAATTATGTGACAAGTTATACCACTGGTAGGCCTATTTATGATTTCGTTGGGTGTTTGAGTTAAATTTCATGATGGTAAACTTGGTAAAAAATAGATGTGCCGGGGTGTTGGTGGTGGCTATTGGCACAGTAAATGCAAAATCTTTCACATATTGTGTTATAGCAACAGATACACATTTTTGAATTATTAATATAGAAATACCATAAATTAACACTTTATGTTAGAGTGCAATTAGGCAAAAAGTAAGACACTTACCAAAAAGTAAAAATACCTAGAAGGGTGTTAGGTAAACTGAAACAAATCAGTGACAGTTGTGAGGCTGTTTGAGTGCAATATCATGATGATAAACTTGTAAAAAAATACTGACTTATAAAAGATGTGCAGGGGTGTTGGTGGTGGCTATTAGCACAGTAAATGTCTAATCTTTCACATACTGCGTTATAGCAACAGATGGTAGAAAAGGTTCCTTTCATTAATACACAAATATCATATGTTAACACTCCGTTGATGTTGAACTTCAAACAGTTTTACACCGTGTCCTCAATCCAAGCATCTCTCCGTGTTGGAAAGCTCAGCGCTGTATCTTAGCAACCTCCTTACCACCTGCGATGATGGGTGGAAGTTTGGAGCCTCGCTGACTGTGTGTGTGAGTGCAAGGCACAGGAGGTAGCCTAATAAAAGAGAGAGGGAATCTGTAGGTGGCTGAACAACTCTGAGAATTCAATAGCTGGTATTGAAAAAGGAGACTCAGTGAAAGAGAGAACTTGTTTTTTTTTGACAGTGCATTTCCTCTCTGTAAACTGATTGAACAGTCAAAGATACAGAGAGTTAGATGGAAAGGGGACAGAGGATAGCAGCAGACTAGAAAAAAAGAATTACATTTTTATCTGAACATCGCAAGTGCGCTTTTTTTGTATTACTATTGAGAAATGAGAAACCCAATCCAATATTAATATGTGTGTTTGCGTGCATGAGGTAGCTCACATTTTCCACCCTCAATAGCTGTGGTTGTGTGTTTCATAAGCTCATATCCAGACTGAAATAAAAAGGGGAGCATAAATTCGGGGGAATTATGAGCAGGAAGAGAAATGGTGAAATGAAGTGAAAGTAAAGAGATAAAAGATGACTGGTGTGTGTGTGTGGATGGAGCCTGAAACAGCCTGTTTATAATACATCATTGAGGGACAAAGACAGAGAGAGTGCATTAGGCAAAACGTAAGACACTTAGCAAAAAGTACCAAGACTGAGAGGGCTGTTAGGTAAGCTGCAAACAAATCCAAAGATTAGAGGTAAAGACACTCAGGTGATAGTTGTGAGGCTGTTTGCATCTCATCATCTGAATGATTAATTTCATTGTCACGCTGAAGACTGAAAATATGCTTCATCTGTCAACTAAAAAAAGTCAGTGAAGAAAGTAGAAATGATTGCATCCTGACACCGACTGAGGGTCAAAACATTTTCTTACCACTTCAATTCTAGATGTTGTTGACGACCTTGTTGAACCATATAAAATATAAACCAGTTCCACAAGTTGCAAGGTTTGAACCGAGATGCTACCGCAGTTTAAAAAGCAGCTGGTGCCAAAGAGTTCGAGCACACAATCATTTTAATCCAAGCAAGTCAAAGTTACATGAGCAGCAATGTGGCAAACCACAGTGGAATTAAATATTGTGACCAATCCATTCATCTTTCCTGTTGTAGGAAGGATAGGGTAGCTGTGGCTCAGGAGGTAAAGTGGGTCGTCCATTAATCAGAACATCAGTGATTCGATTCCTGACTCCTCCAGTCTGCATGTGGAAGTATCCTTGGGCAAGATACTGAACCCTAAATTACTCCCCATGTGTGTGAATGAGAAATAGATTAGATCTGATGAGCAGATTGGCACCTTCCATGCATCTATGCCATCAGTGTGTGCAAATGAGTGAATGTTGACATGTACTGGGTGGTGTGAAGACCATAAAGGTGCTATATAAATGCAAATAATTTACCATATTATCTTTCATACAATAGGAAGACATAACCGAGTGGATGTTTTTCTGCTTTCATTCTTCATGTAAAGTGTCCTTGCGTTATGTGAAAGGCACTTCAGATCTAATTTATTATTACTATTATTATTATTGCAGTTTCCTTGATCACAGTGGTAGAGAACACCGAGCTGTAGCCATGATTTTAAAATACTGAGTCCAACTTCCCCCAAGGCACCCCACCTCTAAAGAAATATTTAACCATATTATTATACATCGTGATTTAGCTGTTCATTTGCAATTTTTATAAACTGTGTCCCGCTGCAGGGTAGATGCTGTTGCAAGGAATATTATTTATTGGAGAAATGCTACATCAATTCTTGCACTTACAATTTATTTTAACAACAATTATTTTTGTGTTTAGAGGTGCAGTGTGTAGGATTAAGTGGCATCTAGCGGTGAGTTTGTAGATTGCACCAAACTGAAAATGTGAATATGTAGGATAATTGTCTTCATCCCACCAGTAGAGACTCGGGGGACTGATTTCAATGAGCCCTGAAGCTTACACCTAACACACTTTATGCTGATTTTCCCTTTTAATTTCTTTTTAAATTAACTCCTGTAAAGAATAATCCCCCGACTGAAGCCCAGTGATTATTACCTTCCACTGCTTATCTATCACCATGTATTTACTACAAGGCTAAAAGTATACAGCTCTGTGAGGCTGCCCTGTGTGATGCACAATGCTAACATGCTCATTATTGTTTGCCATGTCCAACATTTTTAGTGTAAAGTTCCCCACTGTGAGACTAATAAAGGAATATTTTATAACAGCTAATTAGCGCTAAACACAAAGCACAGCAGAGGATGATGGGAATGTCATCAGTTGTGCATGTATTTGGTCATAAAGCGTAGAAAGAAAATAGAAAGAATTCAAACTGTTGTTGGCGCTAGCTAGATAAAAGGGTTCACCAGAGTAATTGGAATTCACCCTGAGAGAGACATGAGTGAACAAAACCAGAAAATGTCACCTTCATAGTGGAGCTAGGAGAAAGGTTAGAGGATCAACACAGCCATAAAGATACATAATCTGTGAGTCATGAATGTCTGTACAACATTCATCTGGTAGATGCTTGAATATATCACAGGATAGATGAAGATTTAACCTGCTGGTGGTGCTAGATGAAAAGTCAGGAGTTCATGAAAGTCATTAGGATTCATCTTTTTAAGGGACCATGACTGTCTGTACTGAATTTCATGCAAATCTATCATAATCCTAGTCTGCAACAACGTGGGGTTCTCACCGACACCGAACATTTCCATCCATAGAGCTGCAAGTGTGCTAGTGTGGCAAAAAATGCTAATTTAAAACCAGCATCAAACTTTCATCTTCTTCACCTTATTTCAACCATTTTCTCCTTTGATCCTTTTTTAGATTCAGGTTCATCCAAAATTTGCCTCTGTTAAATTAGCCCATTTTACTGGTAACACCTCTAAAACAGAGGAAATGGGAAAGCCACACACTCATAATGCCAATACATGCAGTTCAAAAACAAAGATCAGCATTTCGGCAGACTGCCTTCTTCAAGATTAAGGCTTTCAAACATAACATCTTTGTTTGTAAAGCCAACATACCTTCATTGGTATCCTGATCTGTTTGAACCCCCTACAGAGACCTGCTGAGACATCCTGCCAGCTAAAATAAACCCAAGCTTGTGTATACTTATTTATTCTCTTTAGTCAGTTGATGAGTCTTTTTTTAAGAAAATGTGATCCTTTTTTTGGCGTAGTTAATACACACATAGTCACATGGGTATGACAGACACTTTCTGTTAAACTCTCTCAAATCTTTCATGTGTTTTACTTGTTTATGCACATGCACATTCCCAACACATCACACACACACACACACACACACACACACACACACACACACACACACACACACACACACACACACACACACACACACACACACACACACACACACACACACACACACACACACACACACACACACAGACTTTAAAGAGCCGTACTTCACAGAAACAGTTTATCCTGCGGGAATCTCCATGAAGTCTGAGATGCCTGAATCGAAGCCTCCAACACACCAAAACTTGCAAAGAATATGAAAGATCTGTCTTACCCATTGCCTGGTTATAAAGCCTGCTTCTTCATAACCTCTGACAGAATACAGATAATTTACTGTCTATTCACATACAGTGTAAAATACTGTAAGAAACATACCGACTAAGCCTTCATCTCTGACTCTCTGTTTGTGTTTCTGTTATTTAACTGATCTTAACTCAAACTTTGAATCAACTGTCTGAGGAAATTAAGCTGGTTCCAGACATCTTTATTGCTGCCCACATCGTCAATGCTTACAGCAATTCAAAGATATGATAGAAAAGATGTGAACCTCTCTTTTGCTGCAACAGATTCTCTATCTCTACATATTCAGGTTTCATCTTAAAGAAAATGTACAACTGCTACTATTTTTCATCGTAGCCATAAAGCCCAGTTTCCATATCAAATAAACATGATTTTGTATTGATTTGCTTTTTATGGTTCCTTTTTAAAATTGTGTTACAATTGCAAACCATGATAGAGAGTAGAGTTGGATAACTTTGTCTT
This sequence comes from Scomber scombrus, assembly GCF_963691925.1. Taxonomy (NCBI): domain Eukaryota; kingdom Metazoa; phylum Chordata; class Actinopteri; order Scombriformes; family Scombridae; genus Scomber; species Scomber scombrus. The sequence continues at coordinate 29,562,400 of NC_084971.1, forward strand.
TTTCATCAATTCAATCTGCATCATGCATAAAGAGTTTGTGAATGGGTGTGTAGTTAAATAGCTCATGAATACAGTCCAGGCTCTTGTTTAAACAGTTCAGGCAAACTGCACCTACATTACTTTGTATATTCTGTTTTGCATCCAATAAACATTGACAGTTAAGTTTTTGTCTTTTTTCAAAGTCACTCTCTTGTCTCTTGTGACTTCCAGTGAGTGAACCTCCAGTTCTTACTTTCCAGAGATCAGTAAACACACTGATCAATACCCAGATCACTTTAACCTGGCACCTTACCCAACGTGTGCCTGGTAGCAGAAGCAGAGGAAAGTACAAACAACTGGATAAACTCTGGCTGGATACACAGGGAAACAACAGCAGAGGGTTGACAGAGCATTTTCAACAACATAAAGCTGTGTAAGTTACCTTTTTCTCTTCATATTTAAAATGTTTTGTATGTTGACTCAAGTAAATTGATTGCAAGGTCATATGGATATAGGAGCAGGTAGAAGTAGATTGACATTCTTGTTTTAATTAAAGTGTAAAAAGCTAACTTAATGCATTTATCAAAGCCTTGATCATCATTATGTTGGCTTTGGTTTGCTTGATGTTACCACTGAACTTTTTATTGCTGTACGCCATTATGGCTATTATGTTTTTAACATTCTGCTAAAAATGTTAAAAAGCTCCTATTTTTCCTTCTTCTTTTTATGTTTTTACCTCTCCTAACCCTCCCTATCTCTCTCTCACTCTTCTCTTTGTAGAATGATGTGGCGTATGCGCCGTCGCTCCAGGACAATCTGTCTGTCCTTGGCCTTCATCACCATTTTCCTCCACCTCCTCCTGGCGCTTGTCTCTCTTTCCATTTACCAAGAGCCCTGTGACCCCCCACCGTCAACCAGGACACACATCCTGACAGACCTGGCAAAGACAAACTACACCTCCGTAGGGATCAGTAGTTTAGCTGAGTCACCAGCTGATACCACACAAAGAGATTCTTCCAATTTAGATGCCAAGAATGCCAAAGGTCATGTGCAAATACTTACTGATAAAGGTTTGTCAGTGAAAGAGAGAAAAGCTTCAATGAACAAGCCGGTCAGTATTGTTCATGATAGCACCGGTAAAACCGAACCTTTGGAGTCTGGGCTGTTGAAACTGGTGGCGCTTTTCGACCATCCGCTTTACAATATGCCCACCCCGCCCATTGCTGAGGAGGATTGGCTGCTGAGAGTCAAACCAAAGGTCAAGGCCAGTGAGAAGAGCTCCCAGTTGTGGTTAGTTCTGTATATTTGTTATACACTGAATTTCTTCTTTAAAGCTGCACTTAAGTAATCAGAAAAAACTGAATGTAATTTGATGAACCCACTGAGAGTTATCACCCAAGTCTGCAGTTCCTCGAATTTATATGGCGCTTTTTAGTCTTTTTTAGGTTTTAGTTTTCCATCCCGCAAATTCATCAACCTTGTTTCCAGGGATGCATTAGGGAGCTATTTTTTAGCAAGGAAGGTCAGATAAATCCACTGCACCAAACAGCAGACAAACAAAGTTAGGGACCTGCTGTTGGCCATAGTGGTGCAGTAAAGTACTAAATAGCCAGGAGTTGGTAAAGACATAACCAGAACCACAGAAAAAGTGGATATTTGACTTAAATTGATCTAGTGGCCAAAAACTATTTGCTAACACTGTCGCCAAGAACTTTTGAAGGAAGATAAAAGTAAGATATATAATGTTTTGTTGGTTCAACTACCACAAGTGGCAAAAATAAAAAATTCAGCTTTAATGCTCCAATGAAAGAACATTGTTTCCTCTGAATTACATCCTGTTGAAACACCTTGTTGGTCCAAAACATAAAACATCAGACATTAGTGGGGGATCAATCTATAATTTAATCCAATGTGCTATCATTATGGAGAAATGGCACTGTAATTTAACTGGACACGCAGACAGGCCAGAGTGCTCAAAATACTGTGATGACTTTTTGGTTATACATACAGTATGTCAGCATGGGGTCACACTGGAAATGCACTGATTTCCAGGAAGTAACATGTATAAGTTCCCATTTCATGGACACTTTAATATAATCTTTAATCATCCCTGCAACGCATTCCCAAAACTACATGTCTTCTCCTTTTTTGAAAGCAAACACAATAGTCTTTCTCTGTACATCCATATGTGTAGATATACATAGCCGTGTAAGATTTTCACCAGATGGATTCACCTGCAGGGAAACCCAAAGCTGATTTATACTTCTGCATCAAAGTGTCACATTGCCTCTGCTGTAGGTTTCTGTGGTGTCTCTGCATGTGCATGCAACCCAATCAAACCTGTAACATGACAACAGGTTTCAAGATGTTATAAGAAATCTGAGTGCTATATTTGCTTTGCATTTTCCAGTGGCGCTTCCTATCTTCAGTGCTGTATATTGGACCATCTACTATCTTTATTTTATCTTCTTTTTGGTAATGCATCAATTGTCCAGGGTGACTGATAGTGTGGAGGGATACGAGGATGTCAGGTGGAACAGCAGCAGTACCAGCCACCCCCCCTGGCTGCGCTTTCACCTGAGTATCTCCCGCTGGCAGCTCTACCCCCATCATGAACCCAACATGAAGAATCTGACCGAACAGCTAGCCACACACCGCATCGTCAGTGCAGGTCTGACACACCTGTATCTTCTGAGTTGTGTTTTCAATATGTCTGTGCTATCTTTCCTGGTTACTCCACCACAGTAATGTCAGAGCCTTATAGTCATTTGGTATTTGTTACCGGATGCATGACAGAGGAGATGTCAGACAAGCAAAGGCCAGATGTTCTTCAAGTAGAGGCCAGATCTGAGTAAATTTAGTCAGAGGGAAAACCAATGGACTTCTTGATTCAATTATTGTATTAAGGACTTTTGTAGGACTGTATTCTGCACTTGAAAGACAGCGACGTGAAAAGGAGTAGATCTTTCAGAGCTGAAACAAATTTTAACTCCAGATCAAACCTGTGGTAGTCACTGGTGGGTGGGCTGCAGGGAGAGTAAAGGCAGAATTGAATTGGTTTTTGTGAGAATGCTGTACAGCTGACCTTTTAGGGTTAGACTTTCAAATGCAGATTCACTTTGATGTCCCCCTTCAATGAAAGCTACTTTGAAGAGGCTTTCGAGGGGCCTTGGAGGTTCAGTATGTTCCATGAGACCAACTTCACCTTGACAGTAGTGTCTTTCAGTGCGTTTGTGTATGTGGTCTAGTTCATTTCAAGTTGTGAGGACTGACCTCTAAAGTCTTTGTGAGGACTTTTTGGTTCGAGGACATTTTGACTGGGCCTTTTCATTAAAAATTATAATTTAAGTTTGATGATTAGATCAGGGCTTGGGTTACAATTGGTAAACCAACCTCAGAAAAAGAAAAACTAAATAACCTTTTTGGTTGAATAACAGTCACTGTGGCCCCATATAGCAGTTACTGGATAATGTTAAATGGTAAAAAGCAGTGTTACAGTATTATAAGTGGAGAAGAGTCATAAAGTCAGCAAAATGACTCAGTAATGTCAGTTATACTGCAATATCGATCTAAAGTTCACCAGATCTGTACAACTGGAGCAGAACAACTCCTGAGTGTATTGATGTGAGGAAATGCTTATGAATTCAGCTTTTGATGAAGAATGTCTTTTTTCATATTTCGAAAGTTGCCCTTCTTAACAAACATCAACATAAATGTGGGCGGTGGGGCAGGAGGTTACTTCAGAATAGTATATAGTTGAATTCTCACTAAACCTTGACAAATTGTATTTTGTATAAAAGCAAAAAAGCTTCACATTTCTACATCTGTAACCATTTAAAGATCCGGACTCATTTTATGACAGGTGGAATAAAATAAAAATAAAAATATTAAATTAATAGATGAGGAAAAAATACTTGATGATTGATTTTAACTCTGTAATTCTGATTTTTATTTAGAGAGTTACCTTACAGAGAAGATCATAATCATGACTGTAAACAAAAATGGTTTAAGAACAGTCAGTACTTTATTTTAGGTATTCTGCACTGGGTTGTGGCTAGATCTATATAACTCCTGGCAGTAAAGAACCCTTACAGATAAAAAACAAAAGAAAAAGATAAAAATGTATTGAAATCTGTGGTAAACAAGATATAAATGATATGCAGGAACTTACATTAAGGATAAATCCCTTCTTTGTATGACACATTGCATAGTATAGTATGGGTGTAATTTAAGAGAATGAATGCAAGTAATACAATGTACTGCCAAATATATAAAAACATGTGTGTATGTGTGTGAGAGAGTTAGAGATGGACACGGTGGTGTATCCACAGATTGATTCAGCTGTTATATGCTGGTGATGATGCATATGCTGTGTCTGTGTTATATCTTGCTTTATGTGTGTGTGTGTGTGTGTGTGTGTGTGTGTGTGAGAGCGAGCGTGTGTGTGTATATGTGTGTATATGTGTGTGTTTGTGTGCCATTAATGTGCACTCTGTTTGGTCACAGCATTGTGTGTGTGTGTGTTGTGTGTGTCTGCACTATGTGCTTAGTTGCTATGGTAATGTTCTCAGTGCTGTTTTTCAGTGCAGAAGTCTGGGGGGACGCAATTGAAGCTGGTGATGTCATTTCCCAACTATGGACTAGCCATGTTCAAACCCATGAAGTGAGTCACAAATGGCAAATCCAAAACATTACTCATATTATAGAGAGCGAATAAAATGCATGAAAGACTGAATCCTTTAAATCCTCTTGAAATAATCTATCAAAACACAAAGAAAAGCTGTAAAAGAGTCAAAGAAGAGGGATTTTTCAGCCCTCCAGAGAAATTATAAATGTATTGTCTGAGTAAATATTAGCCACATGTTGTGTGGGATGGGAGCCTTATGTGTTCTTGTTCAGAGCAACCAAGCTTAGAAAAGAAGCTTTACTTGTAGTAAATACATCACTGCTGAATGTATTTACTGAATGTATTTACTTTACTTTACCTTGCCTCCTTCTTTACAGGCAGGAGAGAGATGAAGAAACCAATTATAACCTCTATTACTTCTCAGACTTTGAGAGACACAATGCAGAAATTGCAGCTTTTCACCTGGACAGGTACCAAGTTACGTTTGTGTTATGTTATCTAGAAAACTACAATATAACACACAATAATGAGAACAAAATGTTGTATGAAACAGTCACACAATGAATACATATTACTTGTTACACAACATTATGTATTTCCTTCTCTCCTCCCTTCCCTCTAACAGTTTAATCTTTTCTGTCTGTCTCTCCTTGTTTGTCTTTGTCCTCATCTCAAATGTTTCTTCCACTCTCTCTACAGGATTTTAGGTTACAGGAGAATTCCTCCTGTAGTTGGGAGGCAGGTGGATGTGGTCAAGGAGATCAAAGACGTCACTATCGACCGAAAGCTGGCCCGCACCTTTTTTACCTCCCCTGGTATTGCTCATGCACTCCTCTATTATTCATTACCCTCGCTTAAAATGGCCTCGTATGTCAACTGGTTATGAATCTCTTTTAATGTTCTTCCGTTCTGCTGATTCTCACTAGTCACAAGTCAACACCCACACTCCTTTCATCCTAATTTGCCCTTTATTATTATTTTTCCTCCTCTCCTCTCCTCTCCTCTCCTCTCCTCTCCTCTCCTCTCCTCTCCTCTCCTCTCCTCTCCTCTCCTCTCCTCTCCTCTCCTCTCCTCTCCTCTCCTCTCCTCTCCTCTCCTCTCCTCTGTGTGCTCCTGGCACCCCCTAGTGGGAAATGTCTGTTTCTACGGCCAGTGCTCGTACTACTGTTCAACAGAGCATGCAGTGTGTGGCCGTCCCAGGGCCCTGGAGGCCTCCTTGGCTGTCATGCTGCCTGATCTATCCCTGGCGACTCGGAGGTCATGGAGATCCCCCTGGAGACGCTCCTACAGCCGCAGCAAGCTGGCAAAGTTAGTGGGTATTTAATAACTAATGTGCCGTATCATACAAAGTGATCCATAGAATATCACATATGATCTTAGTGGACTCCCAAAACTAAACTATAACTCCACATGAGAATGTGTTAAAAGTGCTAAATGTTTTATTATGGCCCCAAACTTTGTGTCTCCTTGGAAATTATCGTTCAATCAATTTTTAATTTTTAGCTACGGGAGCAGTTGTGTTGCATCTTAATATCAATAAATCATCATTAATTCATGTAATACTTGAGTCTTGAGACAGTATCGCAGAATTGCCATGAATAGTGCAAGATTGACAGCTTCTACTGCCATAAATGCTGCAGGTGTTGGTCAGATTTTGAAGGAAAGGAGCTATTTTGTGCATCAGTAAAAACTAAACTCAAGCTTGGTGGAATTAGGGAACGATGCACTATTTGTTTGAAATATGCTTGTTGTTTTCAGTTAAGTCAAACTGAAAGGAAGCTTTTTGAATAAGCGAATGTGCCCTTTGTGCAAGAAGCAATTGAAACCCTAGAAATGTAATATTGATTATGGAAAACATTAACAATATAACCAGCGAGAGGTGGAAACTACCAGTCATATCAACCACAGATGCTTTTTGGGTGATCGATGTCAGGTCCTCCGGCTTGCTTTTCTTTTCATGTGCTCCTTACCTAACAAGAATAGTGTCTGTTTATTTCAGATGGGAGACAGAACCAGACTACTGTTCGACAATAAAAAAGACCCCACCATACGACAAAGGCACAAGACTGGTGGACTTCATGGATTTGGTCATACTGGACTTCCTGATGAGTAGGTGTATATTGAACATTGTGTCTAAGAGGTCAAATTTAAACTCTATATACATACACACAGGTGAAATGTTGGGGAAAGTTTTTGCTTCTTACTGAAACCTTTTTGGTGTTTCATGGCAGACACCTTGACTTCATAGCAGGGAAATATCAAATGCAATTAATAACATGAATATATAAATAAAATAGTTGTTCCTCGAGTCTTAGAGCACTTGGGCATGTCTTACTGTCTATTTTTCCTACATGCAAGCCACCACCATAAATTACATTAATTAGGTATGCATTTCCTGCAGCGGCAATTAAAATGTATGTGTTGGAAAAGGTCTACAAGGCCAATCAGTTGTGATGTTCAGTCGGATAGTATTGCATCAAATTTATGTGTAGATTTGTGTGTTTGTGTGAAGTATAAAACCACCTAAAGCTAAACACGACAAATTATTTCTGTTGTCGAAGCAGCTCAAACTCTATAGCCCATAGCAGAAAAAAAAGTTCACCTTTACAGAAATGGCAAATTCAACACATTACTCAAGTGTAGCCAAGGATGAATAGATGATTTACTTTTAGTGGAGTTTGTGGTTTTAACCCTAGTCTTGACAAGCTACATTAGATGAAAAGCTGTAGGGGAGAACGGGGTTGGTAGTCACACTTTTTACTTTCCTTTGAATTACTCATAAATCGTATACTGAACCTTAACCCTTTTAATGTATAATGGTAGACTAAAGTGTGAGGTAGGAATGGAGTGGTCCTACTCTCCTTAAGCTGATTCTGTTCAAAAGATATGGGCTGTAAAATATGTCTTGTGCACTTGTGACAACCGTCTCAAGGGTTAGTAGTCACACACTATGGAGTTTTCCCCATGTTATTTTAATGGGGGAAATAAAAAATGTGACAACCAACCCCAAAGGGAATAATAACCACATGTTGCAGCACAGCTAAGGAAAAACCTGCCTAAAATATCACTCTCTCATACTTTTTTAATGATAATGAATGTTTTATTATAAACCCATTGTGTAAAAGTCCAGAAGAGAAACACTGAAGAGCTGGATATTTACATTTTCACATGAAAAACATTAAACGTCCTCTCATCTCAATGTCAAGTGGTTTATTCTGGAAATTACCTTGAAAGTAAAATCTCACTCAAATTATGAAACATTTTTAACAGTGATCGAGATTTAATGAACGTGTCAACCATCCCCGGCCTCCCCTACTTTTGATTTTAGTGGAGGTTTTGGTTTATTCTTGTAGTCGTGACAAGCTACATTACATAAAAAACCGTTTAGTTAAAGGTTAGGTTAGGAGAAGTGTAAACTCTGCATACTTGACCTTCTCCAGCAGACAGACCAGCTCCACTGCTCAACTTTAGTTACTGCGCGTTACTGTGGCAACGAGCCGTTACCGTGGCAACGAGCCGTTACCGAGGCAACGAGCCGTCGCCGTGGTTGCGCCTGACAACTTCTGCTCAGCCAGGTAAGAAAAGTTAGTCACCGAGGTTAGTTTTGATAGTTTTATTTCTTCGTCGTTGTTGTTGTAGCTAGTTAGTCGTTTTGAATAACTTATATAACTTTCTGAAACCCACTTTTTGCTTTTCTAATCGTCTTTGTGTCTGAACTTAAACCGTGTTTCTGTGAGAACAGGTGGAGCAAAGTGTAACGTCTTTGATTTACTATAGTTAACTAGGGTTAAGTTAGCTGTTCAAACAAGGTTAGTAAACAGTACTGCTTTTAAACGCTATACTATTGACGTGGAGGACAACGTGAAACCCACAGAAAGTTATATAATCAATTTTAAACATCATTTTAAGTTTACTATAGTACAAAACTATAGATTAAGGCAAGATAATCAGCACTTTTGACCAATTGTAGTCTTCTAGTTAAGTTGTTTTTACCTGTAGCTGAAAGTGACTAGTTAGTTTAACACAAGGAAGAGTTACTGACAAGATTATAACTTTGCATTTTATTTCATTTTGACTAGCTGAATCTCAGTAGAAAAATGCAGCTTTTCCTTATTCTAGCAAGGGACCGACTTGCTAGAATTAACAGTACAAATCCTAAAATATGCCACCATTTAGCTATAAAATTATGATTATAATGTGATATCACATTATAGTCATCAATCAGGAACAATAGTTAATACAGTTATAAATGTGTTTTACATCCCAGTCTAGAAAATTGGATATTGTTTTAATATGTAGCCAGATAATGCAGGATAGGTTTAACATAATATGGTGGTGTGTGGGTGCTCACATTATTCATTAACATATTTTTTTTCTCTTCCAGAAATTTCAGAAAAGGTCTTTTGTGTAGATTGGCAAGATAAAGTTTGTGGTAACTAAACCTGCTGATGATATACAAAGAGAGACTAGCAGCATGTTGGCTGCCACTTCAGAGGAAAGATCCCATGATGCAACTTCTCAGACGTGTGGAAAAGAACAAAGTTTCAGGCCAAATCCCAAGGTCAAGAAAAAGGCCCACTCTCCCACTGTCAACATTTGTTCTGGGTATCAAGTGACGTTACCCCCTCTGCACCCAGAGCCACGATGCTTCTCAGCAGCCTCAATGGGCAGGTCCCTATTCAGTCGTGCCTCCATCCGTCACAGTGTTCGATCTGACAGCCCTTTATCAGTGGTGGAACTTCCTCGTCTTGTAGCCGAAGTTGGAGCGAAGAAGGCTATTGGTGATGCGAAATGGACAGAAGGACCTCGACTAATGGCCTCAGCATTAGGCACCGACATCCCTTTCAAAACTGCACAGAGGTAAATGGAAAAATGACAGAGATTTGATTAAGAGTGTCATGTTCATTCTTATTCATTTGGATCCAATTTTAAAAGTTTTGGACCTCAGTGTCATTTCCAATTTAGCTTATAGGAAGTATTGTACTTGTTTATGACACAAAACAAATACAATATAACTGTTGTCACACTACCTCAGGAAAAATTACCGTGAGTAAATTTGTAATTATTATGATATATGGTATGTAATAGTCATGGGTCTCTACAAAGTGACACAAATAGTGACAGATTTATTCTGTCTGAGTCCTACAGCACACATTTATCTGTTGTTTACTTTACTCACTTTTATTGTTTCAGTTTCACAGAGAAAGATGGAGTCACGACGAGTAAGAATAAAAAGATAACCGCTGAGAAAGACTGGAAAGCGACCAAAGCAAATAACGTTCCTCTTACTGGCGCAGAGGTTGTTCAATTATTTGTCAAGAAAAGAGACCTGGGAGAATTGGAGCTTTATTACCTGAAAGAAGTGGAGAGTGACTCTTACAGGTACACTTGAAAGTTTGAAGGTTATTCTACTACAATGCACACTCTCTTTAAGTATGAATGTACAGTGTAAATGCACATACGTCCTCTCTTCTTTTAGACCCTATGACCTGCAGGTGGTCCATTCAAGTGAAGCTGGTTCAGAGCATTACATCTTCTCCCCTAATACCGTCATACATGTGACAGAGACGGGTTATGGTGGACTTGTCAGTCTGGCACGGTGGTACAGAGAGTCTGTGTTATGGAGAGCTTTGCAGGAAATCACATTTTTCAGGGACTTCAAAATGTGGAAAGCTTTCACCTGGTAAGTACACATAGGGTGGATGAGGGTATTGTGGGATGCTGTTTTTGCAATTCTGACTTGTTTACTATATTTACATATGAATCCAATACATTACATCAACACCTAATATCATTATGGAATCCCCAAGATGTTTCTTTGTTAAATCAGAAGACCTTTTTTTAGATATTGTACTCAAAAGGACAATGGCACATATATTAATCTTCCTTGTGCCAAATCTTTTCAGAATTTGTGGATTTTATAATCTGGGACAGTACACGCTGAAATCGGGCACACTAGTTTTTAAACTTAGAAATACTTTGATTCATACAAAGCAGCCTTATCTGCCAAAACATTCTGAAATGTTCATACCCATATTTGGTCATTTAATTTAGTAGGCCAACTATTTCTGATTTGTCTGGTTAAAAAACTAGTAACCAGTATGTTCACATGTGTAATATTAAAAATACAATTTACACACAATGCATATACTAGTTATCTTAAAAAAATAATTGAATAAAAAAAGCTTAGTTGTCCCACATTACCTTAATCCACCCTAAGCTGTGCATTCGGTCTTGCTAATGACTTATCTGTAACGTTTTTTTTTTCATGCCTTACCTGCTTGGTGTCTTTTTTGTGCCAGGTGGCACAGAAATGTACGCAAGATCCTCTTTCATCGCAAGCGTGACAAACTGCAGGGTACGCTGCTCATAGCTGTACCTCAGTTCAGAAATGCCCTTTTTCTTTTCTCCAGGTGAGTCACATCAAATATTCCAGCCTTGAATCATACAGTAATGTCAGCTTGCAAACAATTTTGATTTAGTATTAGTAGAATTGTTTTTTGCCTTTGTTATACTACTTAATATGCTTTTATTAATTCAATTTAACTTTCATGCATAAGGTGTACATAACACGTAACATTAATTTCAGATTTCTCAGTAATGATATTTTATCTTTTACAGAGCAATTGAAGAACTGAAAGGGGCACACTTGCTGCCTCAGGATGAGTCACAAACCTACACACTGCTGGAATTCAAGGATGTTCTGATAACCAATAATGAAGAGTGTCTGCAGATATTGGAGAAGATATCACAGTATCGCGCTGTCATCCTAAACGCGGTACTTTTTATTTTCTGACATAATGCAAAACTAGTTAGAGCTCACATCTGTGTAATTTGAATAGAATCATATTAATTATTGAGCATTTGAGAGCATTACATTTCTTTTTCATGAGTAACATTTGGGAGCGTGAGAAAGAACTTTTATAGTTTCAGCTGAGAAAGAGGCTTGTCTATTTCTGGAATCATGGGCATGTAGTCAGTTTTCTGGGGGGCATCAGTTTTAGAGGTAGTGCTGTTTAAATGTCCTTTAATGTAGTAATGCTCTTTTATCCTCAGGTGAAAGAGAACTGCTTTAAGGCCTACCAGGAGCTCCAGCTGCACCGTGAATATGCAAAAAAGCCAAATAAATGCTACGAACCCATTCACCTCCAACTGGTCCACCAGCAGGATCTGAAGAAAGAGTTGTCACAGGCTGAAAGCACCTTGGGGAAACTGGGCAACTTTGCTGCTCTCATTAATCAAATGATTGTGCAGAGTCTCATCACGATCATCAGACAACATGTAACAGCTTTCCTCAACAATGTTTTGAAGGTGACACAATCATTTGTTAACTCCATTTATGCAGCAGTGTTTCTGAACAAGAGCACAAACCTTCCTGCTAGAAAAAAAGGCAAAAACATAATAGCATTGTAATTTTTTTAGGTTTAGATTAAGTCAAGGAAAACTAACTGAGCACTGCTGCAGCCTTTTCTATAGCTATAACCAGAAGAGATATGTAACCAAAACTAGCATTACTATGATTCACCACTGCTACATAATATAATGGAAAGATCTGATTTTTAAAAAAGCAGTTCATTACCGTTTAATCAAATAAATGTGTGTGTGTGGTTTTTTTTGTATTTGTCAGAGGGAGAAATCTCGGCAGGGCTGTCTCTTCCAAACTGAACTGTGTTTCAGTGCCAGTGGTCAGCTGGCCCTAGATCCACAGATACATCAATTTCAAGAAGCAGTGAATGAAGCACTCCTGACTGTTGGCAACTCTATTATTCAGGTGATTTATACATTTCCACAGTTGTAAATACAGAAATTATTTAGTTTGCTGGCTAAATGTTAGAGTAATTTAACCATTTGTGGCATTGACATCTACTATACAGTATATTTTTCAGTTACTAGAAATTGTGTCTCATATTTGTGAATGCTTGAAAAGGATTGATGAACTACATTACTAAAAGTGTGATATCTCAAAATACTAATTCAACAATTGTGCTGGTGTTTATTACATCCATGTGTTCAACATGATATTGTGAATATCTTGATCATGAATTTATAACCAGCTTCATAACAGTTTTCTGCTCTGGTAGATGTGTGACACTTGTGGATTATTCCTGGAGGTAAGCAACGATGTCTTCAACTCTGGTTTGGCTCAGGACTCAACACCTGACTTCAGCTGTATTGAACATCCGACTGTTACAGGTATGGCCTTTTGCATTTGAGTTGTCATTGTTCACATTACACTGTGCCTTCTTCAAATAAAATAAATAAGCTCAGCAGTAAAGACCCTTTTCACGGCAGACATTTTGACTTGTCAAAGCTTGAAAAGCACAGGTAGAATTAATAACATTAATGATGGCAACACTCTATTTAGATGTTGCGCTCTGCTACTATGCATGCTCACGCACTGACATGACTTACCGGGACAATTAATGGAATGGGGCTCTTGTTAATGTTATCCTTTATGCCTGTGGTTGTCCTGCTTTGACAAGTTAAAATTCTTGCCGGCAGGTTACAAAAGCTAAAAGTGGTAGTGCTTGCATTTTTAAAAACATTGTAATATCAGAGTGCACAAATGCAAATGTATTTACTTAGTTGAAATGCAGATTTATATGCTCATGTGTTTCAAACAGCAGGAGAAAATAAGGACAATGACGGGATGACTGTTCACAGAAAGTTTTGCTGCTGGCGGATGCTCAGAGAACAGTCAGCTCACTCGCTGGTTCTGCCAAAACTGACCTTGATAATGGGGCAGGGCAACCGGATGCAAGGCTGCTACTATCCTCTCTCCAAAGAACAGCTGGTGTGGCACATCAGCATCAATGATGTTTCAAAGCAAGTTCAGAGAGAGCAGACTGATATCATGCAGGCAAGACTGATTTTCAATTCCAGAAAATGTCAATGTGTAATCAATACACATTTAAAATATTTTCAATACCTCAGTGTGTTTTGTAGTTATTGTCACGTCTCTTTTTTGGACAGGAAGCTCAATCAGAAATCCAGCAGCTGAGTGAGAGGTACAGATGGTTGGTGGATATTCATTTGTTCATTAGTCTGTGGAGTCGAGCCTCTTTGGAGTCCATGAAGTCTGCTTTACTTTATGAGGAGAATATTAAGAAGGTGCGCCACTGGTGTGAAAGACTTCACACAGTTCCCTCATCAGTGTCTACCTCCAACCAGCTATTCATCATCCACTGCACGCAAATAAAAGAAAATCTTGGTATGTCTGCATTACATGACTGACTAAAACTTCTCCCCTTTGTGTTCAGAAAACTCTATGCCTTGATTCCTCGATTTTCTAAACCAAACCAGGGAGGAGTAATGAAATGAGACATTCCTATAAAAAACAACCAGTTACTTTTTGTGGTTTGTTAAAAAAGAAAGACTTACTTTGTGCTCTTTTATGCCTTTCAACTTTTGTTTCTCCAGGGCAGCAGTTGAGTTTTATTGAAGAAGAAGTTCAAGAGCAGCTAGTTGAGCAGATCAAACTGCACTCAGAGAGCCTCGTATCAGACTTGGAGAGGGCTACCGCTGAACTCAAGACAGAGCCCCAAGACTTACATGACCTCTCAACATACGCTCTTATGGTATGGAAACTCTTTAAACTTTATGTACCTGCATGAAAAATAAAATATGAAAGAAGAAAAACACATAATATAAAGAAGAGAAATACTGCAGATTATCTGTTTTGCAGGACAAATAAAATAGCCAAAGGGGTAGTAAAAGATCCTATAAAAAGACAATACTTTTTTTTATTTAACAAGGACGGCAAATGGAAGATTCAGATTCCCTGCAACTCCGCTTTTGATCACATATTCACTTTAATTTAATTATTTATCACATTCCTTGTCAGAGTGAATGTGCTCTGAATTTATATTTTATAATCCAAGAATATTCAGGTGATACATTCTATATTAACACCTGTGATACTTTCATTTGAATAAACACTAATAAATAAATTCCAGTGTGTGATTGTATAATTAATATGGGTGATTGCACTTTTATTTTATTTATTTGTTTACTTTAAAACGAAATCTAAAATGAACAAAATTGATATATTGTATTTGAAAATGAATTAAACTAAACATGTTGAATGAAAAGTAAAAAATTAGTTAAAAAAGTGTACATGTTTCTTCTCTCCGCAGCTGAGGGAGTCTGTTAAAAGCTTGCCTGACATGCAGAAACGTTTGGAGTACATTCACTCCCTCCAGGATGTTTGCATGAACTACAGGATGGTGACTGAACAGGAGCAGAGTTTGGAGGAAAAGGTCTGCTGGCATAAAAGTGAAAATGATTCAATGAATTACCACATTAAAGCTGTACAACATAATTTAATGCATCTGTTTGGAACATCACAACTGTTTGATCAAATCTTAGTTCTGGCTTCTTTGACACTCCAGTGTATGTGTGCTTCTGTTTGTGCTCTATATTAGATGCTGGGCTTGTGGGATTGCCTTTTTCCCCTCATGAAGCAAGCAGATAGCATTGTGTGCCATCGTCTTCCTTCAATGGCTAGCGCAGTGGACACAATGTTCTCATTTTTGGTCCTTGACCTTAAAAATATGGTTTCTAATGCCAACTTTGGACCGTTCCTTGATCCAACCAATAATGCTGACGAAATGGTCTCCAAACTGAACTACATGTGTGCTCATGTGCATACTCTCAAAACAAAGTTGGAAAAGCTTAGTAGGAACAGTGAAAATCTACAAGGTGAGATGTTCTGAATTATATAAATGAATAAATCATTAGTAATGTATTTATTTTCCTTACATTAAGAGTTTGTGTAAATGAGGTAAACCTGGGACTTTGACACTTTTATAAAATTATGAATAACCCACACTAGTTGTAGCAGATACAAAAAAAATCTCCTACCCTATCATCTTCTAATTAGACATTATGTTCTCCATTTTTTCCCATTAGAAAACCCAATGGATTTGACTGTTCTAACCACAGATGTTCATAAAATTGAGTCCCGTAAGGAGCTGTGGGAGCTGAAAGCTCTATACAGAACATGGATAAAAGACTGGAAGAAGCTGCTGTTCACTGAGGTAACACACCAAATAAACTTCTCTCTGCTTATTGAAAAAATGACAGTACATCTTTTACAAACAGTAAATAATTTGTATAAAATGATGTGCACATTTTAAGCTAATAATGATTATTTACAATCCCAGTATGTTGTCATGGTGATCACAATTTATATAATTTGGTTAAAAAAAGCTTGAACTTGAATTGTCTTTGGTCTTAGTTGATTACCTTCTAAAGTTTCTTCTCTGGAGGAAATAAAACATAATGTTAGCAACTGGAGTGTTAGCAAACACAGCCTGCAGCTTAATCTGAACCACACCTCTCTGTCTCTTTTATCTATTGATCTGTTTGACCTTATCAATAAAACTAAGTTTCTGAAATATTTTTCTGTCAGGTTGTGGTATCTCAAGCTCAAGAAAAAATTGCCAGGTGGCAGGAGCAAGCTGTATCTCTAACAAGCACCATACCTACTCATGATGCAGTGCTGCAGGAGGCTTTAGGAAATCTGGAGAGTTTAAGGCATCAGCTTGCAGTCATGGCCAAGCTGCAGAGCCCCACACTCAAACATAAACACTGGAAAGCTATTTTCCAAGGTCAGAGACTCTGTCCATAGTGTAACACATGCATGCTCTGTGAACGACAGCATATCGAATATAATCAAAATACATTCCATCTGACAGGCATGGGCCTACGGTATGTCCCAGAGAAGAAGGTGACTGTTGCTGAACTGATGTCTCAACAGCTTGACGTTCACCATAAACTGATTAACAAGGTGGGAAACGGGGAGATGTCACATTTTGGGCATGCTGTTGCAGTGGTACTAAAATCAGGGATATAAGGGCAGAAATAATTTGTTTAAATAATTGCAGGGGAAAACCAACAGGCTCAACCAATAACTATTTATCTGTATGTATCTCAGAAATATGACACTTAATTGATTTACAGTAGCTTGAGCTACCTTTTACTCTGTCAGATATACAGGGATGCACAAGCAGAGTGTGAAATGGAGCAGGGCTTCCAAAGGCTTCAACAGGGATGGAAAGCCAGACTCTTCCAGCTGGATAAATTCAGAACTCCTGTGTGGCAGTATTGTGAGAAACAACATGGATTAGCACAAAAGCCCACAGATGACAAGGTTTTAAATTCCCAAACTGGCAGTCAAACCTCTTTTAATGATGTCAGATTCATTGTCATTGGTGAGATCAAATAACACGCTAGTAAATTACAGTAATAATACAGATGAAGTATACCTGAGTTGTTGTAGTTGTTTAGTCTTACTTTTTACTGCATGCTTGTTGAATTACATATTTAGCTTCAACACAAGGAAATATGTAGAAATTATATTCTGTGATCTACTAATATGCTTTTTCCAATCAGGTATGAAAATCCACTTTAATCAGACAGAAAATGATTTGATGACTTTGTCCATCATGCTGAAGTCTCCACACAGCACTGAGTTCAGGTCGCAGGTGGAAGATTGGATGCAGTTGCTAAAAGAACTTGGTAAGGATGTTCAGTATTTCCCTCCAATTGCAGAAACAGGTTGAACAGACTTTTGAGAATACAAATCATTCACTTTTGCTTTCCCCTTCAATATTTATAGAGAAGATGCTTGATTTATTCGAAAAATACCAGCAAATATGGGCCCTCCTGACCAAGGTGTTAAATGAAACATCCTTTAGTGTTCGGAGAGTGGACCTGGTATGTCCCTGTCTTATCAAAATTCAAATCAATCTCATTATAACAATGAAACTGATGCATATTTGTGCTTTGCTTTATGCTTACATGTCAGATTAATGCTGATTTTTCTTCTTATTCCATAGCTGGAGCGTTTCAAACCAGTTGATGAGACATTTAAGAACATTATCCACTCTATATCAACTGACCCTCATGTGTTGAACCTTGTTCATTCCAAGACAACAAATGACACATTCCATGGTAATAGCCTTTGCCAGATTCTCACTGATGGTCTTTCTACAATGGAAGCTATTTACAACCAGATGGTGGATCTCCGAGATGCCCTCTCTGAACTGTTTCCAAGACTCTGGTTCTTGACTGACAGGGAAGTAATAAAACTACTTTCGTTTCACCAAACGCCCTCCACACTGCTACCCTTTGTACGCAAATTCTTTAAAGGGGTACGCTGGCTCGAGGTGGATTGTGAAATGCCATCTAATACAAGCGATCCAAAGAGTTGTGGGGCTACATCTGTTAGCCACAGACAGATGAAGGTGCTTGGGGTTTCTGGCAGCCCACAGGAGCACATTACCTTTCTTTCTCCTTTGGAGCCAAATCTCAATCCCTTGGTTTGGCTTTGTGCCTTTGAGAAACAATTCAAGTTGACAATGGCACAGCTCCTTAAAAAATGTGCTGATGTACACAGCCAACTTGATTTATCCAATCAAGACTTGGCATGTGATAATAAAGTTGGAGACATTCTGTTCCATATAGCTAATAGGAGGAAAAATGCGCAACCTGTGCTTGATATGCTGTCTGAATATCCTCTTCAGTGTGTGCTGGTGGCTGAGGAGGCAGTATGGTACAGTGTTGTTCGACAAACTTTCAATGAATCAAGCCCGATGAAGCTGAAAAACGTAAAGGCATACAACTGTGCAAAACTGAAAAAGCTTGGCCAGTCCATAAGGGATAGAGTCACAGGGTCTGAAAGTGAATCACTGGTTTCAAAGTACATGATGATGTGCCTGCGTGCTTTAGTGCAACTGACAATGAATCATGCACAGCAGCTATCTCGACTCATGGAGGTGGAATGTGAGCTGGAATCATCTTTTGAATGGCTAAGTTTGATGAAATATTGTATAACCTCAGATGATCAGAGTGTGAGAAGCAATGATGATTCAACATGCTACGTGGATGTTTTGGACCATCGACTCCAGTATGATAATGAATATTTTGGTCCGGAAGATTGGGTGATGGTGCATTCTCCCTCCACAGATCGGGCGATAATAGGGATTCTCCTTGCTCTTACAAGCTACAGATGTGGGTTTATGAGTGGACCTTGCATGTCTGGAAAGAAAAAGACTGTGGTCCACTTAGGGAAAGCGTTGGGGCGACAGATTGTCATTATACACTGCTCTCCAAACTTGAGACCCAATGTTGTTCAGCAGATGGTGTTTGGTGCTCTCCAGACTGGAGCATGGCTTCTGCTGGACTCTGTGGACTTACTAACGCAAGGGATCCAGTCATCACTGGGACAGTATCTAGAAGACATTTACCAATCCTTCTCTGAGTTACTGAGAAAGAAGAATCAAACTGTGAAGGAAGAGCTAAAGGATGGGACTGCTGATGGGATCAAAGCTTGCAAAAACATTGTGGATCCAGAATGCCATATAGTACTGACAGGGAAAAGCATTTCTGCTAGACTAAGCTATGCCTGTGTTCTTATCTCATCAAAAGGGTACATATCCGAAGTTCCACAAAGTCTGCTATATGCAACCAGACCTGTTGCATTAACCCATCCAGATTACAGGATCATTGCAGAAGTAATGCTGACCTCCATTGGTTTCTCAGAGGCAATGTCTTTAAGTCAGCGTCTGGTATCCCTCATCAGCTTGGCCAAGGATTCCCTCTATCTGCCTGATTTCATCACTGAACACCAAAGCGGCTGTCTTGTTGTCTTGCAAAAGATCATCGCTGCCTCTGAAATACACTTACAACAAAGTGTAAGGGAACGAGAAATTTCAGATAAGGCTAAAGGATTGGCTGCAGAAGAATCTGACCTTACATCTCCACAGAATGTGACTGCTGGACTTGTTGAGAATGATGGAGAGGAAGCTGAAAAGCCTTCTGTGTTGCGCAGCTCTCATTTCCAAATTATACGGGGATTAATAGAGGAGACAGCTATTGTCAAAGCAATTCTTTCTGTGTTAATACCTGTTATTCATGAGTCCAAGAAAGCCTCACAGTTCTACATCATTTTCAAGGACACATTTCCTATCGTATGCCAGTTTCCTCTTTTTCAACAATATATTGATGAAGAAGAAAATAACCGACTTAAAGAGGCAGTCACTGAAGAATTGGAAAGAAAACAGTTTCAATCTGACACAGAAATAATTGGCAGAGCTCTCACACTTTACCAGACCATGAAATTCTCTCAGGCTGTTATGCTTGTAGGACACACGGGTAGTGGAAAAACAACCTGTTTTAGTGCTCTCGCTGGAGCACTCAGTAGTCTGGCTGCCAAGGCAGGAGAATATGTGTTCGAAAATGACAGTATGATTGAAGAAAGTACCCCACAGGCAGACTTGCAGATCTCTGCCTTAACCTGGAGCTATGTTGACACTGTGGTCTTATTTCCTAATGCTATGTCCCATGAAGAGACATTTGGATACTTCTGTGAAAAAACAGGATGGCAAGATGGAGCTGTTGCAAAGGTGTTGAGAGATTCTGAAAGACGTGAATGCACAAGTTCTGAAATGTGCAAGAGTAGGAAAAGTGATCAGACAGCAATTGTAAAATGGCTGGTAATGGATGGAGAGCCTACGGGGCAACCTGGCTGGTTAGATTACTTAACCACACTGTGCAATCTTGAGGACCCATATCTGTACCTGTCATCAGGTGAAACACTTGTGCCATCCCAATCACATCTTAAACTACTTTTGGAAATCACTGACCTAAGTGATGCAAGTCCCTCAGCAGTGACCCGTTGCAGCCTTATTTATTTCACAGGAACTGATCTGTGGAAGGCTGTGTGGAAGACTGAAATGAACAGTCTCCTTTGTGAACACAGACTGGATCATGGGACCTTGAAAATGTGGAATCTTTTGGCTGAAGATCTTTTCTCCAGCACCCTGGGTTTGCTAAAGCACAATGCGGTTCACAGTGAAGGAGCATCTTGTAAAAGCTCAACATATGGACTGCAAGAAATCATGTCATTCAGTCGGATCCTACGTGCCCTTCTGCAACATTTTGGAAAGGAAGTAGAGAAATCTGAAGCAGCAACACAAATTGACAAAAGAGGTATTAACATTATTTATGTTCTTAAAAACATTAGCTGTAGTTAAGTAAGGGATGTAACTTTAAAACAACTGTTATGTTTTATCACTGTTTATTCCAGCAGATATACCTTTACATAGAACTGACACATCAGATGCTGAAACGAAAGAAGGAATATTTCTGATGGCTTATATTTGGGGGTTTGGTGGACATCTACATCCTCGGTAAGACAAACCTAAATGTCTTGTAACTTCTTTTTTACTGAAATGTCTCCAAAATGAATACAAGGCATGGTTTTTCTCATACTATATATTTTATATTTTTATTTCAGCCACTGGCCACAGTTTGACATTGTAGCCCGCCAGGTTCTGTTCAATAGCCGGTACAAACTTGTGGTTCCAGATGAAGAGACTGTGTTTGAACACTTTTTTGGCATCAACAGTAAGATATTCCACAGAAAAACACTGTTGACAAATTCCATCACTCTCAAGGTTTGTCCTGAACAAAATACATAAATGAAGTGTTCATGTGCATTGCTATATCTAAACTAATAATAGCCTTAATGTATTTTAGTACAGGAAATATACCTATCTCCTGAACTTCATGTTGGAAGCAAACCAGCCAGTGTTGCTTGCAGGAGAGCCTGGTTCAGGAAAAACCACTCTGTGTAAGACTTTGCTGGGCTTTGACAAGCCACATATTAGCCTCAGTCCACTCCTGAACTCCAGAGACCTGCGCACTATATTGAATAGCCTCAGTAACCAGAAGACCTGCAAAGAAACCATGTGTTCCATGACCAAACAGTCAGGCCTGCTCCTTTTCGTGGATGATTTGCATGAAGCCCCATGTGGTGAGTAGGAAAAAGTACCTTAGGGGGAACTAATATAATGAAATGAATACCCAAATGTGCAATGTGTGAAATGGTATCAGTTTAATTTATCTTTCCTGTTGATAGATGTGTTTGGGAAGATGTCAAGGGCTCTAGAGACGCTACGACAAAGTATTTCAAAAGGAGGGATTCTTACATTTGATACCAACCACTTGAGTCCTGGAACAATCAGCTACATGGCTACCTGTTGTGTCTCTGAATTGGGCAATCACCACAGTCACATGATTACTTCCCGGCTGTCACGCCTGTTCTCCATTTTTGTGCTTCCAAGCTTAACCATAGATGGTATATTGTCTATACATTCTCCTCAGTTAAAACTCTGGCTCCAAAACATGCCATTTATCGAGAGTGTTGCGGATATGGCATGTTGTATCATCACTGCAACTAAGGATTTGTATCATGCGGTTGGTGAGAAATTCCAGGCCAATGTGCAGAGACCCTATGTAATGTTCTCCTGTCATGACCTGCAAAAGATATTTCGGGGGATGCGCCTGCAGCAGCCTCACATTCCTTTTACAGTGACAATGCAGAAAAAGAAATATGCACCGCCAAGTTTTCCTCCAGTCCAGACAGGGCCTGCAGCAGCAGTGCTGAACATAGCACATCTCTGGATGCATGAGTGCATGCGTACTTTAAGTGATAGGTTATGTTCGGAGGATGAAAGCAAAACTCTTCAGTCACTCATAGCCAATATAGCATCAACAAACTATGGAATAAGATTGGTTGATGAACCCACCGTCACAAGCCTCGCTGTTCAGATACTACCCATGGACACGTCAAGCACCTGTAAGCCAATGGGTCAGAGTCCAGATGCACTAAATCTGGTACAAGAGCCAAAACCAGCTGGTCAATCAGACCTTCAGCTAGACTTTACATTGACTGGGCTATACTTTCTGTCTGAAAACAATCATTCGGAAGAGGCAAACCTAAAATCCCACCCTCTGCAGCCCCAGATTCTTCAGCATATGGAGGATGTAATGGCTGAACTTGTCTATTGTCCTGAGCTCTCTGAGGCCTTGAATCAGCAACACAACTTCAAATGTAGCTCTTCCTATCAGGAGCGAGACCTTGATGTACTAGTGCAGCAGGTATCTACATTCATGGACAGAAAAGAGGAAGACAAAGGACAGGAAGTTGATAATGCCTACAACATTACATCCAAATACATCATACACAGACATAGGGTGTGTCAGCTGCTACATATCCTCAGGGCTTTGCTCATTCCTGGAGGTCATGGTGTGCTGATTGGCTCAGACAGAGGCACAGGCCGCAAAACATCTGTGCGTTTAGCTGCTTATATTACAGGCTACCAGTTGATGGAGATACATCCTGGTAATGAGAGTAATTTGCATAACATACTAAGAGAGGCTGGGAATCAAACTAGAGTGGATGGCGTTAATGTCATCATACTGGTCCATGAGGGGATTAGCCTGTCTGTCAGAGAAGAAATACTAGTGGCAATGGCCCACAGTACCTACCCTGGGCTCTACACAGAGGAGGAGCTGATGAATCTTGTTTCCAGAGTGACTGCTGTGAACTACTCAAAAAGATACCTTATGGACACTTGGACATTTGAAAAGTAAGGAGACCTAATTGATAGCCCTCCATATTAGCTGTTTTAGGATTATTATTTAGTATTAGGATGAATTATTTTAGGATTGACATAGAGACAGCTGGTAGTTGTTAGCATTCAAAGATTACGCCTAGAAATACATGCAGTGTATTCAGTGTCCATTTGGGATTTAATGACATCCACACATCTAAAAGTGTAATGTAATGCTAATGTACTGATGTAATGATGTCAGCATTCATCCATCTACACTGTAGTGGTGCTGTAGACAAGTAAACTTCTTGCAGTTAAGTATTCAGAAGAGAAAATGTATGCACTTTGTAAACCTTATTTGTTCTTTTCTTTTTAATAAAGGTACTTGAGCCAAATGTACAGAAATGTACATGTGTTCCTGTTGATGCCCTTCACTATGCCAGACAGCAGCGAGATACCTGCTAACAATGGAACCACTCGATGGAATGTAAATAAGTATTTTTTTAATGACTACACTTGTCATGACACTTCGTACTGTATTCCATCACAAAACAACACTTTTCAGACCACATTCATCACAAAAGTGTACACCTCACTTTCAAGAAACATTCGCAAACAAAATGGGATCAGGTCATGAAAAATGTATTTCACAACTAAGCCAGCAAGCAGTAAGGTGGAGAAATCAACTATTTAACACAGCAAGGTTTAATACAATGTCAATCAATCAATCAATCAATCAATCAATCAATCTTTATTTGTATAGCGCCAAATCACAACAAAGTTATCTCAAGGCACTTTACACATAGAGCAGGTTCTAAACCGAACTCTTCAGGTTTTAATTTTAAAGAGACCCAACATTCCCACATTAGCAAGCACTTGGCGACAATGGCAAGAAAAAACTCCCTTTTAACAGGAAGAAACCTCAGGCAGAAACAGGCTCAAAGTGGGCGGCCATCTGCCTCTACCGTTTGGGGTAGAGGGGAGAGAGAGGAAGGACAGGAGAGAGAGAGAAGCACATAGAAAATAAACATTGAAGCTAGAAGGTCCGGGACTGGAATCTGTCATCCGGACGTCTACAGGTCCAGATTACCTGTGAGACGAAAAAGCACAGACAACCCAGGGGAAGAAGTGTAGGTTATTGAATGCATTAATAGTACATGAATGTTATTGGATATAGATGGATGGATAGAGAGAGAGAGAGAGAGGAGGAGAGAGGAGCTCAGTGCATCATGGAGGTAGGAGTCCCCCGGCAGTCTAAGTCTATAGCAGCATAAACTAGGAGCTGGCTAACTATAAGCTTTATCAAAAAGGAAAGTTTTAAGCCTACTCTTAAACATAGAGAGGGTGTCTGCCCTCCGGACCGAATCTGGGAGATGGTTCCACAGGAGAGGAGCCTGATAACTGAAGGCTCTGCCTCCCATTCTACTTTTAGAGATACTAGGTACCACAAGTAGGCCTGCGTTCTGGGAGTGCAGTGTTCTAGTAGGTACATAAGGTACTATAAGCTCTTTAAGATATAATGGAGCCTGACCATTAAGAGCTTTAAAAGTGAGGAGAAGGATTTTAAATTCTATTCTTGATTTTACGGGAAGCCAATGCAGTGATGCTAAAATAGGAGTAATGTGATCTCTCTTTCTAGTTTTTGTCAGAACGCGTGCAGCTGCATTCTGGACCAGTTGGAGAGTCTTTAGGGATTTATTAGGACAGCCAGATAATAATGAATTGCAATAATCCAGCCTATAAGTAACAAATGCATGGATTAGTTTTTCAGCATCATTTTGAGACAGGATGTGTCTAATTTTTGAAATGTTACGCAGATGAAAATAGGCAGACTTTGAATTTGTTTTATATGGGAATTAAAGGACAGATCCTGGTCAAATATAACTCCTAGGTTCCTTACAGTAGTACTGGAGGCCAAAGTAATGCCATCCAGAGTAGTTATATCATTGGATAATGTGTTTTTTGAGGTGTTTAGGGCCAAGCACAATAACTTCAGTTTTTTCTGAGTTTAATAACAGGAAGTTACAGGTCATCCAGGCCTTTATGTCCTTAATACATGTTTGTAGTTTAGTTAACTGGTTGATTGCATTAGGCTTTATTGATAGATATAATTGAGTGTCGTCTGCATAACAATGAAAATGTATTGAGTGTTTCCGAATAATGTTTCCTTAAGGAAGCATATATAAGGAGAATAGTATTGGTCCAAGCACTGAACCCTGAGGAACACCGTGTCTAACTTTTGTTTGCATAGAGGATTTATCATTAACATTTACAAACTGAAATCTATCAAATCATTCATTTTAAGTTTGATACTAAAAGGCTGGACAATTGTATGGGGACAGGAGCCTTTGTACCCCAAACATCACATCACAGTTGAGTCACTGAGGTCCAAACTGCAGTTGTACTGTAGCACATGTAGCCCACGACCACACAGTCGTCACACAGTCATGGTCTCTACTTTGATGTGATATTTTGGATGTAAATAGCTACTAGTGATAGTTACATACTAAGTTTATATTGCACATTTACTTTTTAAATTATGTTAGAAATGGTTACATATCTAAATTGTAAGGCTTTATGGAGAACATTTTACCCTATTGTGATCCAGGTGCAAATGACCAAGGCCCTGAATCTTAGCTGCTGTGTGGAGGTGTACCAGCCTTGGTCTAATCAGTCTTTGGTGGAAGTTGCTTCTCAATACCTAAAAACCAGTCCCCCAAAAGGTAAGTCACACCACCAAAGTTAGTTCATATCGATTTCATTTTTACCAATTTCTACTGGCAGTATTATTCCAGATGGTACCAAGAAATATCCTTATTTTTCTTTTAATTCAGTGATGAGAGAAGGTTCAGAGGCCAGTCTGTCTGTGGCTATGGCAGGAATTCATCAATCTGCATGTCAGTATGCTTCTGTCCTTCTAAGAGCTCAGCCTTTCAGCCCTCAGACATATATGGAGTTTATTGCCCACTTTGGTTACCTTTGCAACCACCTGCATAAGCAATGGCAGGACCAAGCCAACAGGTAGCTGGTCTTTCACTTGAAGAACATTTCCCCGTTTCCCCATGTGTCTCTATTTAATGTTCTGAATGATGATGTACATATACAAATATATTTGTGATGATACTTGATGATGATGATGATGATGAACCAACATTATCTGATAGTGTGACCGTCTACCATATCTACAAGTATCAAGATATTTGGTACACTGTAAATGATCATACATCTAACACAGGTGCACCATAAACTACACAGTGAACAATATCTGAAACATTCAACAAAACAACAACAAAAATTAAACATAGTAATGTTTGCAAAGGAAGAATTTGTTGTAGGGCTGTTTATATGATTTCAGGAGACTGTACTAAATTCTATTCTCTTTACACCCTTGAAGTATTCCTATGCTTAATTAAGTATACTTCAATTTTCTGTACAATAACTGTTTTATTTTTTCAGAGTTACCGCTGTTATGTCTCATTTGGATGTCATAAACAACACAGCTGTGAATTACAAACAGAACTTAATAAGACTGCAAGAGAAGGTCCATGAGACACAGCAGGTAAGTAGGATCAATATTCTGTATATGGTTCCAGCAGTATTGACTGTCGCAGTGTCTATACCATAGGATGTTATTTTTCACCCCTGTCAAAAATGATTTAAACATTGTAGGCAATATATTGTAGAAATGTATTGCATTCGAAGGCACATTCATTTTAAATTGACAGTCTTCAAAAGCAACATTTTGTTTTTGCATCTAATTTTTTTGATGATGATCATGTTGAAGCGACCCTAAATCACACCACAATTAAAATATTGCAATCTGAATATTTAAAAAAACAGTTTCTTAGAGTTTACTCTGTATTTCTTATGCTATAGCACAATATTTTTTTGTGAAAACTACACATTTTAGATATCTGTATTAATGCTATGTCCATTTCTGTCATGTAGCTTGAGAATGAGATCCAAAGAGCTGTAGATGATCATAGGAGCCTGCTCGAGGAAGCCCAGCAAAGATGTGTGGAAGAGGAGAATGCACTTTGTGGCTTAGAAGACCAGATCAGTCACATTCAGAAACAGGTGAGCAGATTACATTTTTTTATTTTTTTATTTGGAGACAAAATCATTATTTCAAAAAATTCTGATATTTGTTTGTGAAATCTTTCGAATAATTCAGAAGCTTGGTGTCACAGGAATATGAACTTAATATTTTAAATCTTGTTTTCCAGATTACACCTGTATTCCAGTCAGGTCTCAAGATTTTCAAGTGTCTGAATCCATCTGACCTGGAGGAGGTGCGCCACTACAGAGATCCACCTGATGGAGTGGTGAAAGTTATGGACGCAATTTGTTTGTTGTTTAATCGTCCACCAGGCTGGGAAAGTGCTAAACAGCTTCTTGGACAATCCAACTTTTTCGAGGTATTATGACATATTAGAACATTTATATTGGGACAAATTATTTGATGCCACTAACTTGCTAAATATATATTACAGTACTATTACATTAAAACTAGCAAGGTGCTAAGTTGAGTCATCATTCCAATTTGCGTAGAAACATGTCAGTTACTAGTATTGAAATTTAGTGGCTGTTTCTGGGTTACTCAGGTTGTTTAACATCTCTACCTTTTTCAGGAGTTGGAATTTTTTGACCGCTGCAGACTGACAAATGAACAGCTGCAGCAGCTTGGCCAGATAATTCAAAGCCCCCTGTTTGTACCAGAATCTGTGCGAGAGGTGAGCAAGGCCTGCGAGTCCCTGTGCCGATGGGTCCAAGCTGTGTATGAGTGGAGCTGTATCCAGTACCACCTGTTGGTGAAGCAGCAGTTGGAGGTGCTGGCTGGAAAGGCACGCGATCAACTGTACCTGGCCAAGCAGCAGAAGGAAAATGCATATCATTGTCTAGAGGATGTTAAGTTTGAGCTGCTGTTTGTACAAGAGGCCCTAAAGGAACAATTACTGCAGCTGCACAGAGCTGAGAGCATGGAAAGAGTAGCTGCTACAGTTGCAAGGCTGTTAAAGAGACATGTCAAATACTGGAGGGCAGCTGCTCAGGTAACAGAATTTTCAAATATACATTACATACACATCATTAAACATGCCATTTAATTTATCATTATTTCTATTAAAATGAATATGGTGTTCTCAATTTTCCCTTCAGGAGGTAGAGTTGAATAATCAAACCTTACCAGGAGATGCTCTTATCCTGGCTGCAATCATCTCATATTTAGGCCCCTTTGCACCTGACATACGCACAGAACTGCTGAGTAAGTGGAGGGAGCTATGTCAGACAGGAGGCATCAACATAAACCCCAAGGACCCCAGAGCCTCTCTGTTTACATACTCTGACACAGCACCTCCTTACCCCACACTCGGTTTTCCTATCCCTGTGTCTGAGAGGCTTCAGCTGCCTCTGGGTCAGGCATTATGTATGAACAAGTGGCAGCTCCAGAAGACAACATCTGTCAGATTGGTGGTGAAGCTGCTGCTGTGGGGCTGCAGGAGTACCTGGGTTCAGCGCTGGCCTCTACTGGCAGACACCCAGCATCATCTGGAGATAAGCTGTCAAAACTGCCTCATCACAGGTATGTCGTTAAATTTACAAAAGTCTATGCTGGGATTTGTTTCATCCTGTTTCATCCAACCCCCTTTGAGATCCTCACCAACGTTTGTGATGACAGCTCAGTCCAGTCATGAACTACTTAAAATAATTAAATCTTTTTTTTATTTATCAAAAAAACATTGTAGTCTATAAAATGTTGGAAATTAACAATGCCCATTACAGCCCAAACAAATGTCAGCCAATGGCTATAACACCCAAAGGTATTCAGTTTACTTTACCCTTTTCACACATGCAGTCTATCTTTGAAATGTTCAGGAACATGTGTGAATGTGAGAAGGGATCAATATTCAGGGAAATCTGTACCACCAATTTCCCACTTCAAGACCTCGTAACATTTCAGGGAAAATGCCAGTACGGCTGTGTTGTGAATGAAAGCAGTGACATTGCAGGGACAAGTATGTAAAAGGTTACATCTGTGTGATGAATGACGCTTTCATGTGGAGCCAGCATACCAATCACAAGACTCCACTGATGATGTATTTGAATATGTGACTTGTTTACAGTTTCCTCGCTAATGCTTTCGTAGGTGATTTGTCTTGCATGTGTCATTATTAAATACATTACAAGAACATTGGCACTGCAGAAAAAAAGCTCTTTGTCCGCCTTGTTCCTAAAAATAACGAGATGTCTTTCGTTGCATTCAAGTACATCTGGCCATGCCCCATTTTCTACTTCTATTGAGTTTTATGGCAGCTGGCATTTGTAAGTGATGTATTATCGCCACCTGCTGGACTGTCCCTCGCCCCATTTATTCTGGCATGTGTGAAAAGCTGCAAGATGGAAATCTTCCTGAATGTAACTGCATCCGTGAATATTGAAAATCACTAGCAGTGCCTGAAAAGTTATCACAGTAATTTACTGGAACCTAACGTATAAAAGAGGCTTCTGATTGTATTACCTGCCAACATTACAACATTACCAAGACTACAAGCAACTTTATACAGTGAATCACACAGTTTTTAGTTTAAGGCCACCAGTTATTGTAGTCTTCAGGCTCCATATGAGATAGGTTCAGAATTATAAATGGTATCGGTACAATAAGTGTCTCTTCTACAGGAGAGAAAGCCAAACTTGAGAAGGAGTTAGAGTGCAGGATGGTGGTTTGTGCTGATGATCCAAAGCTGCTGGACAAACTAGACCAGGCTGCTGAGAAAGGCAAGTTAAATCATTTGCTATTTGGTTTTATTTGGTTTTATTTGGTTTTGCATGATATAGTAGTTCATTTGATTCCAAATATGGTATACATTTTGAAGTGAAAAGTGCAGTTTTTCAACCGTACACTCATTCTAAGCCTTTTCTTGCAGGTCTCAGTGTCTTAGTTACTCATGTGGAACGTGCAATCCCCAGCCCACAATTTATGGCCAGACTGGCACGCCCTGCTGGATGTCACCTTCCAGGATTAAAGCAGCATGTTCAGCAGACCCACCCCAACTTCTGCCTCTTCCTCAGCACTGATCTGCCTGTTCGACTGCTTAGCAGTGGTAAGAAGGGGGCAGTACAACTGTTTAGGGATAGCCTTTGCTAAAGCTGTCTTACTTAGTATTTCACTTGCAACAGAAGTGCAGGATTTAAATTCAATTATTACCCCAGTGCAATAAATGTACAGGAATTTGTATTGGTGATTGGCTAAATGTGTTCACTGTATTCACAGAGCATATTTATATATTTAATGCAAAAATATGTTACTCTATTTATAAGGAATTTGATCTTAAGATGGGATATATTAAAACTGAACAAATGAAGTGGAAATTAACTCTTTATCTGAAATTAGTGACCAACTATGTATTCTTGCTCTTGTACCTCAGTGATCCCTCCGTCCATCTTGGCTCAAGTATGTGTAGTTGACCTCTCTGTGAGCTCGGAAGAGATCCAGGAGCTGATGCTGACACAGCTGCTGCAGTCTGAGTGTAAAGACCTGCTGATTCGACACCTGCGGCTCCAGAATGACAAGCAGGTGCTGCAGAAGAAAATGGTCGCAGAAGAGGTGACTTAAACCAGAATTTACAATCATATCAAACAAATGCTGCTCTTGTTGATCACTTAGTTTCATATGTTATAGTAAAGTGTAGCCAAATTAGTGTCGGATATTTGGGGATCTATTGGCATACAGCGCTATTTCTGCCAGACTGTGAGAGTCCACTAGCCTTGACCACAGTTTTGGCTTTGTCCATGGTGGCCTAGTCACGATCAATACTTATCATTTTGGAATTTACATCAATACAAGCTGGCTGCAGAGTGTGAGTGTCAGCCTTCTCGCACACATCAGCATCAACCCTTCATCCATCTAATAAGATTCATTTTTGTTTCCATGGCAGCTGTCATTGTTAGTTTTTTTCTTAACTATGCACCAACATCTTTTTTTGAATTTGAGCCAATGTCGTTGCAGAATCCTACACGTTCTATCTAAAATGCCATGTTGAAATGTTTTTCTCAGGATCCTTTAATTTTTTTGAGGTGGCAAATCATGTCATCACCTAAAACCTCTCCACAGTTTGCTTTTGATCTCGCTGATATCTGTCAGACTCAAATGATACTCGGTTAATAATTTTCCAGATTGGAATCTTATAACGTGTGCTGTTTCTTAATGAAACAACCGCTGTGTTTGTAGTCAGTAGATGAAAAAGCCCATTTCTACTGTTAAGTCAAACTAAAACAGAATGAAGTGCTTTCATACTAAATCCTACTTGATAGATAATAATAATAAATGTATTCAAATAATTAAAGTATCTGCTTTTGTTTATAGTTGCTGTACTTTAATTGACAATATGTAATCTTGGACAGGATGCTCTGATGGACGACATGCTGCAGTGTAACACCACAGTGCTGCAGGTATCTGATTTACTCCCTTGTGTGACGGTTTGTCAAGAAGCAATGAAGACACTACAGGCAGAGATCCAGTGTCTAAGTGAGGAGCTCAAGTACCACGAGTCCCTGCTGGCTGCTCCTCGACAATTAATGAGGCTTGCCGCCGCCCTCTACCAGGCTTTGCAAGAGGTGTCTCGTCTTTCTCCTGCCTACTACTTTTCCTTATCTGGCTTCATCGCAGTGTTGCACAAGGCCGTCATTGTGAAGGGGAGACCATTTGTGTCACTCACCATTGGGAAAGAGCCAAGGGCCATAATACCAGAGATCATGAACAGGATGGTAGAACAACTGCTGGTCCAATACAGACCTCGTCTCTTTAAGGATCATGTTGCTGTTCTGAAGATGCTTGTGTCTGTGGCTCTGCTCCAGCACAACCATCTCTGCTCCGAGGCTGAGAGGGCCGTCTTTTTCAAGGGCCTTATAGACATACAAAGTCCTGTTACTAAAGTGAAACCTTGCTCCCCTCCTGCTACTGCCTCAGAGTCCTGCAATCCACTGCCCACCTGGATATCCCCTCATATCCACCCAGAACTGCTCTGCTTAGAAAGGATCCCGGCCTTCAGAGGGTTGACTGACTCTCTTGCCACTTCCCCCATGCAATGGCAGGAGTATCTGCACTTCCCGTCCTCCAATATAGTAGGGACCGTTCCCTGTCGCTCTCACTCCCATCTGTCCTTGCTACAGCGGGCTCTCCTGTGGAAGACCGTTATCCCGCATTGCCTGGAAGATCTAGCTGAGGCCATGGCTGCCTATCACCTCTGCCTGTCTGGACAGACCGCAGGGACTGAGGGGCCTCACACTGGGAACCCAGAGGCCCTCTCTAGATTATTTGTCAAACATCAACCCATCATTCTTACATTGCCCAGTCCATGCAGAGATGAGTGGACAAGCATTCAGCCACTTCACTTAATAAAACAAATGGCCCACTGTGTAGCAGAAACAAAGGAGGTAATATATACTGAATTTATTTTGTGTCAAGTTAATAGCTTAAAGCAATGTACATCTATGCAGTCTTGATGTTTTTCTAAATGAATACTGTATGTTTTAGGTTCAGGTGAAAGTCATATCTTTTGGAGGTTTGTGTGACAAAGAGTTCATCCTCTCGACTCTGAACAAAGCAGCTAATAATGGCCACTGGTTGGTTTTTAATAACTGTCACCTGTTAGACCAGTGGGACGATAAAGTACTGATGCACCTCAATCAGTTGATCTCCTCTTTCAAAGGTGGGTGGTCCATCAAGAACCAATGTAAGCTGGATTTGTATCATTCATTAGCATTAACAAATATGAGAACATCATTTTGTCATTTATGAACATTGTACAATGTTCAAAGGCCTTAAAGCAAGCATGCAGTGTCTGTGAGTACTGACCTATCAGATTCATCCATCTCTGTCTACCTATCTACCTGTCTACCTATCTACCTATCTTTCTGCTCTAGATACAGCGATGCCATACATAAAAAGCCAGATACACCCATGCTTCCGGCTGTGGTTTATAACTGAAGAAAATGCATCCTCCTCCGTACCTGGTGAGTTTATAATTTTTTCCTCACTGCTCAGTCTGATTTTCCACAAACATAATACCATACACTCAGACGATAAAAGTGCAAATCATTAGTTTTTCTCAATAAAAGAAATGTCACCATCCTTGTGATTTTGTTGTCTGTCTCAATAAAATGTATAATTGTTCATCTGTGATTTCATTCATGGCAAATTAAAAACAGTAACCTCTGACTCTGTTTTGCTCATGTTGTAATAATGATTATGATGACAATGATGATGATGATTTTTTATTATTAAATAGCGGCAGTGCGAATGTGTGCCTTGCCTCTGGTCTGTGACTCTGCCTGGGATGTGAAGGAGGAATTGAGCTGCTCCTTGCGACAGGTGGTGACCACCGTACAGCGCCAATCACTGTCAGGTGTCACAGCTGATGACATGGAGCTCCTTCTCCGCTGTGCAGTCTTCCATACTGTCTTACTGCAGAGACAGACTTATAAATACCTGGGCCAGGGGAGAATCCACTGCTGGTGAGGACAATGGCTCACTTACTGTAAACTGAGGATAATATACAGTAGATTCCTTTATTCAGTCAATTAATTAAAAAAAAAAAAAAAAACCTCTGCTTGATGCAGTGTTTGAAATTGAAACTTGTATGGCACATCAATTTAGAGGAAAACCAAATAAAATCTAAATTTAGAACCTAGTATTTCAAAGTAAGTGTGCATTTTTCTTCATATTATTGATCATATTATATAAATCAAGTTTCTATTTGTATTAAAGGAGCCAGGCAGACCTCCAGGCTTTGGTGGATGCACACATTTGTATTGCCAGTCTCTGCCATAACAAGACTAAGGCTTTGCAGTATATAGCAGGTGAGGCAACATAAATAGCTAAAACTGTCCATTAATTCAGTTACTGTCAGGGTCTAACATTGTTGCTTTTTTTATTCACAGTCAATCTGGTGCATGGCGGTCATGTATTGGATTCTGCAGATTTGGAGGTGGTAGAGAATGTTGCCAAGACCTGCCTCAGCACAGCGGCACCTCTCTCAGACAGTGGACCACACATCCTGTTAAATATTATCAGCAGCACTGGCCACTTCGGTAACTAAGCAACTTCCTGATAGTACTTTCATAGTACTGTAAAAAGCTTACAAGCTGAATGATGGGACAGTGAAGTGGAGGAAATGGAACATGAAAGGTTTTCAGATGTAGAGGAATAAATGAGGCTGATCTGCTAAATCAGCATTACAAACAAGTAGCAATAACTTACAAGCATTAGAGTCACAGTGCATGTTTTTGTTTGCTGACTGCTTTGTGTAAGTGTATTAATAGGAGCTGTGTTTCATGTCCTCAGATGTGTCAGGACTGCTGCAGGTTTTGGAACATGATCCTTGGGATTCGGCAAATATCAGTGACCCCCTTGTGTTGGGTTTCAGTGCTGATGTGGCAGCTGAGATGAAAAAGATCAACAACCACAATATGAGCATACTTCTGCAGGCCTCTCAGACTCTAGGAACGAGATGTTTCAGCACTGAACTGAACCAGCCTGTCATACTGCCAGCCTACAGCCACACTAGAGACCGGCTGCAGGCTCTGCAGAGTTACCTCAAGCACAAGAATGACAGCAGAATTACAAATGCAGGAGCTGTTTCTCACAATCCCCTACGTGACTTCTTGCAGGCTGAATGGGATGATCTAATCGATTTGGTGTCCTCACTTCTCTCACAGCTCCAACAGCCCGTTCATAATGGCACTTCAACCTTTGCTTCCTTCCTCAAGCTCACTGACTTGTCTCGCTTGGAGAGGAGGGCAGAGTTACTTAGGGCTTATCTCTGGCAATACAACACTGCAGATCCACCTGGTGCCTATCGCCTGTCTGCTTTCAAAAATGCCAAAGGTGTTCTGGTGGCATTGATGAGAGAAGCTGCTCATGTAAATCGCAAATATGTCAGTGATATAGCTATCCATTTTCAGGTAAAGTATAGTAAGAATAATATACTAAAATAACTTAAATTTCAGAACCCAGTGGATGAAAAAAGTAATTTCCTACCCCAACTCTACCATTTGCTGGTCTTGCAGGATGGTAACTAATAATCTTCTTTTCTCTCCAGGTTCTGAGTGATTGTACATACCCAGCCTCACTTCCCACAGATGCTGTATATTTGTGTGGCCTGGAGCTGAAAGGGGCATCATGGGATACACAGACAGAAGTCCTACAAGACACACACTCTCCTCAGCCTTGCTCATTGCCTCTCGTTTGTGTCAAAGCTCAAGTGAAGAAGGCAGATAGCTCAAATTTAAGGGACACCAGCAACGTCCAAGTCTCAGATGATTCTCCGCCAACTGCCCCTCAATTACCAGTTTATCACTGCCCGCTTTATCTTGATGAAGAGCAGGAGACAGGAATCTGGGGACTGGCTGAAGCTAACGTTATTACTACACTTCCCCTTCATACCAAGTTAAATCCTGTGTTGTGTAGTTTAAGGAGGGTGAGGCTAGTGAGCAGGTTCTGAGTGAACCGACCTGCTACTAACTGCTGTGATGCATCTGGCAGATGCTAAAATACACTGATGCAATTAGACTCATGTACTGAATTAGCAACACTAGAAATAAAGAACAAAGCTATGATTCTTTTTGTATAGTAGTGATGCCACATGAGTCATGTTGTGTATGTATCCATATTTAGGACTAATGTTCATATTAGTTTGCTTATGTGATTTTGCAGTTACTGTATGATGCATATTTATGTTTTGTAATGCTTATTTGTCATTAAAGTTGTTATACAGTGTTATAACAGTAATTTATGGCAACTTGTTTGATCAAGCTAATTCTCACAGAGCCTAAAACTGCTGGAGAGAGTTTATCTTGACAAAATGCCACTGAATCTATGCTAAGTTGTTAAAAAGAAACATATTAAAAAGAAACATTGACGTGTACACTGTTTTTTATGCATGTTCACATAACACACATCCACAAAAAACCATCAAAGGACCTTTTATAATGCATTTGATTAGCTGTAGTTGTCCCCAAGCCTGAGGAGTTCAGTGGATCAGTGTTTCATCTATTCAGTTTTGACACATGAAGATATTTTATGTAAGTAAGGTAAACAATACATTATAGTACAGTGTATTTCTTTAATGTGTACGGCTATAATTTGGCGTTATTGTTTACAAAAATCAAGTCTCATAGTTGTTGACTAGTAACTCAATATTTCTTCCTCTTCTTTTAGGTAACATGGATAGGCACCACTATGAAACTTTTGAAAAGTTTGGCAACGATACTTTCCTGCTACACCTTGACAACGGGAGGGCGTGAGTATTTCTGGTGTGTCAAGTGTGTGTCATTGTGTTGGGTTATACTACTTTCCAGAGT
The DNA here is from genome assembly GCF_963691925.1 of Scomber scombrus. Classification (NCBI taxonomy): domain Eukaryota; kingdom Metazoa; phylum Chordata; class Actinopteri; order Scombriformes; family Scombridae; genus Scomber; species Scomber scombrus. The sequence continues at coordinate 29,598,769 of NC_084971.1, forward strand.
TTTTCTATTGGTTAATATGGCTGCAATTTTGACTGAGTCTGTGTCTGTTTTTACTGCAGATTCGGGCGCCACTCCAAAGATGAGCCATCTATCTTGGCTCCATTAAAACAGTGTTGCAGGTAAAAACACAATGTGATTTTAATGTAGTTATTTCTTACTAGAACTGTTCCTGTCCCCTGTTCTTGGCACTCAAGTCATTTACTTCCTCTCCTCTTGTTGCATTAAGTTACATGAAATGAAATTTAGCAGTTCAGTTGAGACAAATCAAATTTATGCAGTTTCTACCTCAAATGTGTTTGCAAGAAAGAGAATGCACAGTATCACCTCAAAACCATACAATGTCATCATGAAGTAATGACACTGGATAATATCATTCCAAAATACCAATATTTGCTATAATCAAGAGATGCTGTTTCTACAAAAAAACATTTTATTCCCATTTTCTTCTTTTCATTGTCCTGTTCACATCTCCCCGCCTAATGACCCCATCGTGCCCCTCTCTCTCTTCCACACATCAAGAATCCGTCGATCCACATTGCTACGCCTGCGTCTGCTGTCGCTGCCTCAGTATCGTCTCAGCGATGTCATGAGGGCCTCGCTATCCCATGATCCTCTGCACAGTGTGGCCCCTCTGCTCTCGGAGCCCCACCTTGCTGCTCTCAATCGGCGTTTGAAAACTGTGCTCGAGACTATAAGTCATTGTCAAAAGGGACAGAGTAAGGATGAGGTAATCTACGATGACACTGCTTACTTGAAAGACATGGTCAGTCCTGCTTAGTAGATAAGTAACATCTCCAGCATGTTATGATATGTTTGTACATTATCAGTCAAAAGTTTGAACCCAACTTCCCATTCCCTTGTCCAAACCTAACTGGTACAGTATATAATTACACGTCAGAATAGCACATGCAAATGGTGTCAGTTATATTAAGTGCTATAGTTAATGTCACAAGGGCTTAAATGGTTTCTTGATATATTCCCATTTTCTATAAAACAGGATGTTTAGACTGGACAAAATATGACAAAGAACTGAATGAAAATGTTTACAGCTTGAAAATCCTCTTCTTTTTTTTTTGAACTGTCACAAATTTCTGGATTCAACAACATAGATACTGTACATTCTTGTCACTGTAATGTAATGGTGTTCTAGGAAAAAAAGGAAGATCGTTTTCAGAAAGATAACATCCAAAAATGCATTAACAATCCATGTTGTCAACTTCTTGAGTTATTGATTAGGCCAATTTGAGGGCTGTTTATCAGATATTTAACATACCACTTTCCTTGAAGTATTGAACAGTTGATGTCTCAATACAAAAAAAAGAAAGATATTGTATTTTTTAAAATTTAACTGAAAAAGGAAATTAACTTATGAGCATGTGTTACAGTCGTGAATGAGGTTGACAGGGAACGAACCATGCACTTGTGTACACTTTGTATTTTACTTCAGTTTTGTCCATTTTTTTTTTGCATTCTGAAATCATTTACCTCAATGTAAACAAGTTACTTTCTGTGTCAAAGGTGACTTACAGATAATGTCACATGTACATTTTCAGTAAAATCCACATTTCGGTCCATTTCATGATTTGATTCTTTTCCCCAGGAAATTAACAGTACAATATATAGTATATGGCTGAGTATTGTTCTGACATTTTCCAAGTTTTTTTCCACCTCAATTACATTGTGGTCCTTTCAATAAAAAAAATGTAATTAATGGTATTGAAATAATCTCAACAAATTCCCAAAAGGGAACTGAAACGGGAGGAAGACAAAGTATTAATATTCTTCTCCATTGAATTTGTGTTGAATCAGTCAGTAGGGTTTGTTGACTGACACTAAACTAAGAAAAGAGAATTAAACTCGTCAAGCTATAAATTACACATTTACAGATAAATATTCACTAGATTTATATAATAATAAATTCATAAGCCTCAGATTCTGGCACAAGTAGCAGAATTATAATGAAAATTAATAAAATATCTCAGCTTCTAGACAGGTAATGAAAACAGCTTCTAATGGATCCAGACCAGGTCTGCGTATAGAAAAAAAAAATCAATAGCACCGACTAAATTTTGAACCGAGCATCTGATTCTTTATGTACATTATCTATAGCTTCTCCTCATCGTGACTGAAAACTTGAGTTAGAGATTGCAGCTTTCATCTGTATTCAGTATCTTAGTCTATTTGATAGGTAGAGAAAGTGACCTTCATATTATTTTCATGTACTTGTGATGTGAAAGGTTTACAATACATTTCTCATAAATATTTGATATGTGAGTCTTATGAAGCAAATGTTCTTGTATGCGTGATAGACTTTTAGATATTTCCTCACAGCATTTGCAGGTTTCATCTGCTTCATGAACATGTAATCTATTTCTATCTAACTGCATATGAAGACTATATAAATTTAACTTTTTAATGCAGTAGTTTTCTTCACCAAAACTGAGGTACTCCCGTAGGTGTGAGTCTACGTCACAGGTAGTTGGGCAGCTGGCTGTCCTCATTCTTCTTTTCTTTCAGGGCTCCAATCAATAATTTACCTGGCCTGGTCATATCGATGGCACCTGCTCCCTTTTCTCTTCCCCTTGTTTGCTCGCTCGCTCTTTCCCTGAAGACTGGTGAACCGCTGACGAGAAAATACTTGAAGAACTCGTTAACAAGTGGCAGAAAAAAGGAAAAAGAAAAGTGAGGAAATCTCTATCATTCTATCAGACAGGCGTTACCGGCCAGCAGCAGTGAAGGTGACTTTCACTGCCTGAAGACAGGACAAGAAACGCCTGAGGAAACTTCTTCAGTAGTTTGAATGGGAATACAGACTCTGTACAGAAACTTGGCCTGTCTCTGTCCCTGACATTTTCTTAGGCTTTTTCTCTGTTTGAAGTTCATATTTATTTCCAAATTTGACACAATGTCGGGAGCCAGTAGTGACCAGCTGCACAAATCAACTTTAACTGTCTATTCAGTGAGTAGCAACTTTCTATTTGGTCTCTTTGTTAACTACTTTTGGTCTCTACTCATTGTGTGGGCAGATGGGCTGTAATGTAGTACTTTAAATGGGAGAAGGAAATTTGATTCATATAGGTCCATTAGGACTAATAGTCACTAATGTAGAATGACTTTGATGACCATATTTTTAATTCCAGACACTGTCGTGATAGCTGAGAAGATTAATATGTGTGTGTGTGTCTTTGTGTGTCTGTGTGCGTGTGCGTGTGCGTGTGTGTGTTACTGTAGAACCTGATGGAGCACTTCAACCCAGGTCTTGAGAAGCTTGTTGCTTTAGGAAACAGCTATGTCAAAGCTTTCCAAGGTGAGTGACTTTGTGACTGACTGACTGTGTAAATTGGCAGCTGAGTGATTGGATGAGTGTGTGTGTGCGTGTGTGTGTGTGTGTGTGTGTGTGTGTTTGTGTGTGTGTGTGTGTATGAAACTGACACAAGCATTTGCTAATAGTTATTTTGGTCTGTATCTTAAATTACACTTTTTATTGTTAATTTGCACACATCAGTTTGAATTAATATTACAATTGCAACCAATATTATATATAAGAAACATGTTATACTTATTTTGTGTTTGGTCACTCAAGAAGGATATATGAAGAACTTAAATAAAAATAAAATCTTATTTGTAAAACCCATTAGAATAGTTCCAATCTACCATCACAAAAACCAAAAAACTAACTCACCGTATTAAAACATGCTATTTTTTTTTTTTATCTCTTGGAGTGACTTAGTGTTTGTGAACAAGCTCAACCTAAAGCTAGAAATCAATAGGCCTGTATGGAGCTTTAGATTTTTGGAGTTGTATAGTTTAGTAATGAGCTAAAATAAAGTGTGTACCTATGTAAACATAAAATCTGTAAAATAGAGTTTATATTCTAGTTTTGACAGCAATGTGGAGCAGAAAATAAACCTCCCGATAGTGTTTTTCCCTTAAAAACATGTCAAAGTTTAGAGCAGAACCTTTTGTGCGTATCCTGTTGTCTGTGCCTGTCTAACCTCATCAATCCTTCCTTCTCCAGTCTTTATCGTATGTGTTACGTTGGTAATTGGGGGAGCAGCATGTATCATTAATGCACCCCTCTGCCTGATATAACAAGAACAGGCCGTCAGTCACGGGGCAACTAGGCAGCGTGGTAAAACTACACCTCACTGGCATGGGGCTATTCCCAGACAGAAATCACATATCACATGTCGGCGCAGTGACGCTTGTGTTTATAATGAATAAAAAGAGACATTGATGGACAGAATTAGGAGTTTTGCTGGCTGTGAAATTTAGTCCAGAGCTCACAGGTTTATAATGTTGAGTACTTTAAAAGCTTTTGGTTTATTATTATGTTGTTGTGTTCTGCAGCCTTAGCTGTTTGCAGTGAAGCCTACTTCAGCGCTGTGGCTAAAATGGGTGACCAGGCCCTTCACACGCTATCATCTCGCTCTCTCGGTAAGTGTGTGTGTGTGTGTGTGTGTGTGTTTGTATGTATGATTGATTACTTCGTCCTCCCATTACAGGTTTCAACCTTAATTTATTACATTCATTACAGGAAAAGAGTCCTCTAGTGATGGCCAAGCTCTCTATCAAGTTAACATCAAGGCTAATTATACTTAATCAACCTGGATTATAAAATACCACACACACACACACACACACACATTAAGTAACCTTAAAATGATGTTGACCTCTTCTGCTCTTTCTCATTTTTCTTGTATATTGTGTGTGTGTGTGTGTGTGTGTGTGTGTGTGTGTGTGTGTGTGTGTGTGTGTGTGTGTGTGTGTGTGTGTGTGTGTGTGTGTGTTCGTGTATGTGTGTGTGTGCTTGCAGTCCTGAGTGGTGCATGCATGAGTGCATATTTTCCACCAGCTTCACTTTCACTGTGACCCCGGGGACGTGCTAGAGCATTGTTAACAGTAAACAGAAGTATGCTAACGCATCCCCATTGAGAGTGTGTGTGGACTTTATACATCAGTGCTAGCATAGCGTAACACACATGGTTCTGCTAGGTTGGCTAACTGAGAAGGTCAGGGAGCCACAGCGTGACCAGGAGCCCTATTGAGTGACACCCCCTAAATTATAGATGGGGACAGTCTTTCAGCTGCACTCAATTCATTAGTTCGACCACAATTCATGACAATAGACAAGATCAGAGGCACCAATAATATAAAAGGCTTGGCTAACTTTCCATCGCCTTCACAGCGCAGTTAGTGAAGTCAAAAGAATACCTTGATGACTTGAGTAGTGTTGAATTGTGTTAAAAGTCATTTATCAAGGCAATAATTCTAAAGTATAGTGCCTATCTCAATTAAAAGGTCATATATTTAAGCAAAGTGAGTGTAGCACAACCTTTACTGTAAAATGTAAATGGTAAGATTAGGAAAATATCATTGGATAATCTATGAAACACTTCACATATTCTATTTTATAACAAAGTATACTGTATTCTCGTATATAATATATAACAAGCAATGTAATAGTATCATATACAGCATTTAATATCAGAAACAATGTCAGTGACCTTTTTGTTATGTTGAATTGTTGCAGCAGTTTTTCATGTTTGTGATGCGTGCGTCATCTCTCCCTTTCACCCAAGTTATTCTATTTTAAACAGGCGACGTTCTGATCCAGATATCAGAAACACAGAGGAGGCTCACTGCAGAGATGGAGGGAGTGGTGAGTACATGTCTTCACTCAAACCCATATTGTTAAATAATTAAAATGCAGACTTCCTGTAGTAAATGTAAATGTTTTGAAAAAGGTCAGCCTTAAAACATTTACAGTGGTTTAAAACAGCCAATATTGTTGTGCTTTTGTGAAGTAGCATTGTCATGGGAAAAAAAGAAAGAAATGTAATGTAAAGGAATATTCTTGTTAGCATTTCACCAAGAGATGATATCAATCCATCTAACTGGTTAAATACAGAAAAAAACATTATATTTCCCAATACGTTAGAGTCCTTATTAATTAAAAAAAGCTGTAAAGATAATTTGAAGAATCACTTTTGACCTGTTACAACTTGAAGGACCAAAGCTGAGCCTTATGGGAAGCCGTTGGGATAAAAGTTCCTGCATGTATTTTACTGCTTGTTTGCCATTCATAGTGCCACTTAAACCCTCTCAATGATGTGAATAAGCAAAGCATGGTCTCTGATTACAAAGTTGGCCTGAGGATGGAGCAGATTTGCATATAGATTCAGTCAAACAGAACACTCAACCCAGTAATGAGAACTAGTGTTTGAACAAGGGGACAGTTTTCATAATGACTTGGCTACATAACAGGGACATTGTTCTTTCTTCATCCCATTACAGTTCCGATGGTTCCAGATTGAAGTGCTGCAAGCCATGGACAAGAACGTCAAACTGGATGAAGAGTACATTAGTGTGGGTTTACAAAGGAGAAAGAAGAAAGCAAATGTTTCTGTATTCACTGTTAAGAGGAACAGACTGAGTTATGGAGAATTTTCAGTAACTTAGATCGGGAGTTTGGTTAATATGAACAATTAGCCAGGGTATGCATAAATATAGTACTGCAATTATTTGTGTATAGTTTATTATCTTCATGCATCAATAGTTTTCCAGTTATTGACTGAATAGAAAGAGCATTCTGAAAGACTCAGTAAGATAAATATAAGTATATGTTTTGCAAATAATGATTAGATTGAAAGTTGCCATTTGTATATAGGTACTGTATATGTGGAGTGCAAACTTAGCTAAATTAGCAGTACTCTGAATCCTTCAACAACACAAAAAAACTCCACTACAATCAACGAATAACTTTGGTTCTTTTTTGTTGGCGTGTGTTAGACAAGAGATCTTTTGCACTCTTCCTCATGCTTCTGTCTATGTCATTGACAATCAATCAATTTCATCTACACAACACATCAATATATGTTCTTATGTACAGAACAGAAATAATACCAATATGTGACTGACAGCAGCACCAGCTCTTTTTCTCTAAATGAAATAAGTCTTCAATGAGGGGAGCCAGTCAACACCGATTCCATTAGTTTGTCGGAAACTGCCTGCAAAAAGAGATACTTCTGGAAAATTCAGGAAAAACTTTTAATTACCTCACCAGAGCTGTTTTCTGTGCTGCAGGGTAGTCGCAGAGTTTATGAGCTGGAGGTGAGGAACCAGGCGGAGGCCTTGGAGAAACAGCTCAGACGAGGAGCCTACAGAGACTCTCTGGTTATTATGCATACATACATACACACACACACACACATATAACACCTTTCTGGTTCATGCACTCACATAATGTGCATTCCATATACATAATGTACATCCACGCACGCACACACACACACACATGCACGCACGCACACACACACACACACACACACACACACACACACTCACACAAGACTGATATGTAAATTCTATATACATATTTGCATGTATGTATATCAACATAACACTCACACACAGTCCAGTAACAATAACTGTGTACTACTGAATGTGTGTTTATGTCTGCATATGTGTGAAAGGATCTTTGTGTTTTTATGTTTTAGGAGAACAGTGACTATATGCTGTATCTGAGGCAGAGCCAGCAGGAGATCCTGAAGGAAGAGGAGAGGAGGTATCGCTTTCTGGCAGAGAAACACTGTGGTCTCACTCAGTCACTGCTCTTCCTAATAAATAAGGTATACTCACACACACACAGACATCAGCATCACACAACAACAGCTTGGCAAAACAGAAAAGCCTGCCTCAACCTGCAATCTGTCTCACAAAGTGAAAGGAAGGAGTGGTTTAGTGAGCTAACTTTGGGCTTAACCCTTTTTCTTTTAGTCTTATAAAGCTGGGAAAATGGTTAGGACACCAGTTGCAATGAGCTAAGTTCAGGCTATCTAATTAAAATGAATTGAACATTTCAGAAATGATGACAAAATGCACTAAAAGGTCCCATCATTTGATTGATATGCATCCTGTAGTATACATTAGAATGAGGTAAAAAATTATTTGATTGATTATTAGCTGTTATTTCTTTTTATGTAGTGTATATTATGAATTCCACAACATATGAGTGTGAATTGTAATACACTCTCTAGACTGACTAAGCTTGACTAAACAAACTTGATGCCAGTGGCTGCTTTGTAATGGCGCCATGATCACCGACCATACAGTCCATCACAAGCAGAAGAACCCAAAGCCATCATCATTATCACATCAATAAAGTGTTTCCTTTGAGCCAACACTGCAGGGTCACTGCATGGTCCAGTATTTTTATTCCACTCATGTGATAACATGTTAATTGCTTGATTATCTGATGAAACCATTGAGACCAAATCCATGTCTCACTTTCGATTGCCTCATTTACTGAAGCGTTTCTGTTCATTTTGTTGCTGCCCGATCAGATTGAGATTTAATGAGGTGCTCACCTCTCATCTGTTTTCAGACGGGCGCTTCTCTCCAGCAAAAGGCAGATGGATGGAAGGAGAAAGTAAATGAGACCAGAGGGTCCAGACCTCGAACTCCCACCCCCTTGGACCAAGAGGCACAGGTACCAACACTTTGCTGGTTTAGTAAATGATCTTAATCCAAAGTGAACATTATGGTTCATGATTTTAAATCAGTATTCAAAGCACTAGACCACCTGTAAAGAATCTGGGCTGTTTTGGATTGCTGCATCAGTGTTTACATGAAGTCACAATGATATGGTTTAAAAAACTGCACTGCTGTGTTACATTCACAGACTGAAGAGGGAACGATCATTTATCTAAGAAAAAGATACACGCTACATTTTAATTATTGTTATTTGTGATTCCCTTGCCATTGCTACTGTGTGCTGTTAATGAAACACTTCTTCTATGTGTTTCACACAAGCGCCTCCAGTGGTATCGGGGGATTCATCCCTACAATAAAAGACTGTGAAGCATGTGCAAGAAGTGTTGAATTGATCACAATTATTTTGTTGGTTAGAATGTGGTCATAGTGTTTCTTTTAAAAAAAAACTTTTTGTACACTTAGCACGATAATGGATATGTCTATTTTGACCATAGTGAGTGTGCAGTTTTTCAGACAATAACTTGATGTGGGCTTTACGCTGAAAGTAAAAAACATTACTGCGGCAAATTTCAGACAATAATTTTGAGTGTGCACAGAGGTTGTATGAAGTTGTATTTATGGTATCAGTATGTTGCGTCTTCCCAGCTGCGAGGTTCAGTGAGCTCCCTGCTGCAGACGGTAGCCAGAGATGAGGACATGTCCTGGGCCAGGCGGGAGCAACAGGCGCTGGGCGGAGTGCCCTCTAGAGGTGGAGTGTAGAATATATAAATGCTGTGATTGCTGTATATGTATCTGTTAATATCCTGACAAGCTTTGAATACAGTCAGCAGTATAAGCCGTATACCTCTGCAGCATTAAATTCACTCAGCCACTAAATTCTGTTATGTATACTATGAATTAACATCACAGACGCTCATGTAAATCAGTTATTTTATTTTTGCCTGTGGATATGCATTGCTTTATGACTACCTAAAATATTCTCAAAATGAAAATCATATGCACAAAAGTTTTTCCCAGACTGTTTGTTATTAGTCTCTCTCATCCCACTCCTATTCATCTTCTCCTCTCTTCGTTTCCCCTCCACTTGTTTCCTCCCCTGCAGCGCCATCTCCCCTCCCCAACCGCTCCCGCTCCAGCTCAGTGGGGGAATCTCTGGGTCTGGGAGGAGGTAGAAACATGAGAGCCCTGGTGTCTCACCCTTCCTCATCCAACCCCAAACTTCTACCTTTCAACAGGGGAGAGATTGTCACCGTACTGGTGCAGGAGCCGCGTAACGGCTGGCTGTATGGACGCACTGACAGCAGCCTGCGGTGGGTAGCCGAAATAGAGGATGAGTGTGTTTGAATGCATGTGCAAGAGCCATTGTTATTTCTTAAATTAGGTAACAAGAAACTAATGCAACTGATAAATGTCTGGCGCAACCTTCGCTTCAGTGTTTTCACGACAGAGTTGAGTAAGATGCATAATACATTATATTTGTTCCATTGACAATGGAAACATGTCATTTATTTATTTGTCCTGAGAACAAAATGTCTCACAACGCTGTTTTAAGTAGGAGGATGACGGCCTTGGTTAACAGAGAATAAGCTGAGTGTCAGCACCTTTCAGCTGAGTCAGTCATATTGATCAGCAACCCAACAAAGCAACACAGGTGTAGAGGTTTCATTTTGTGTATTGGAGCTGTAAAAATTACAAAATAACCTTTCACCACTTCAAGCTATGAGATAAAATATTCAATGTGGTTTTTCTCAGGTTTCCATTATGATGAGAACAAAAAAGTTGCACATAATATTTAACAAGCAGAGAAAATGTGATATGATTAAATCTATTGTATGACAGTAGACAATCATTCTACCACAGTTCATGTAGTCCAAGTTGGAAAAATATATTTCTAAAATATATTATATAATTACTAATCTAATGTTTTGGTTTTATGGTTATGTTTGCTGTCGTCTCACCTTTATCTCTCTTACTTCTTCCAGTCAGGGCTGGTTCCCTGCTGCTTATGTGGCTTCTATGGACGATTTCTCCAACACTTTGACAACAAGGTAAAATTCATTTTAACAAGGACCAGATCATTTTAAATGAACAAAAGTCTCAAAGCGTCTTTCTGTCCAGACATTTGCCTGATGCACAGATATATAACAGCAGCAACATACAGCTGTTAGATGTGACACAAATATCAATCAATGAGGTTTTCTTCCTCTTTTATCTTTCCTCTAAGTATTCCAGGCTACTGACTTATTATGAAACACGGAAATTTCTCTATGTACCCCTTCACTCCTCAGTGGTGGTTCTTTAAGAAGCCATAGTATGAGCAATCTGCTGGACCCCACCGACACCTACAATGACCAGTCGGAGAGCAAGAGCTATGGAGATGTCCCACCTCCGGCCACGCCCAACCGTAGAGCCTCTGTAGACGTCCGTTCAGTCTCTCCGCTCCCAGAGAAGAAGACAGAGGCAGGAATAGAGACAAAGCCCAGTCAAACCAAGAGCTACAATGAAGTCCCACCTCTACCTCCTCCACCGCCTCCCCTTCCTACGAGTCAGACTCTCAGAAGGGGCTCTGTAGATTTTCGACCGATTTCTCCTCTGCCTGACAGGAAGGGCGAGCCCGGTTCTGATGCACAGGTACTAGAGGTGGAGATCGTTTGAGAAATCAGCCATGCAGACTGAAAAAATATCAATTTTGTAGAAGTTTATTGTCTGTTTTTTTCTTTTATTCTTAAAAAAGTAGTCAGAGTTCAGTAATCTGACTTCTACTATTGGGTTTGTTCACATTGGCAATCCTCTCTTTCTTTTTTGTTTTAGACATTATCACCCCATGGGGCACCTGAAAACCCTCTCTTTCCCAGGTAATTTTCAGCATGTCTGTATTTGAGTATATCTTTTCACAGATCATTCGCTTCAGGATCTGATGAATTCTGTTATCTTTTAAACTTTTTGTAAAGGTTTTTTTGTGTTTTTGGCTCTGATATGATAGATATGTTGCATTTTGTTGTGTCCCTGACTGTATCTTGGAAAATGCCTTTCCTGAACAACTCCATCTATCCAGCCATACAAGGAATAATGGAAGAGGTGTTAGTAGTTTCCTGGGTTTCAGTGAATACTTTAAGTACTTAAATAGTGTTGTGGTGTTTCTGACACTTTAGCATTCAACTTAAAGAATACTTTTCTGGAAAAACAAAATATGTCTTACATTTTGGGGTAGTTTCTTGTATGGGAATTATCCAGTAGTAACACCTATACGTTTTATTAGCTATTGAATAAATGAATGCACAATGTATAGAAATCATCTTTAGTGTAATGTAGGTACACTGTACTGTAGGTGTACAGTATTTTGTTGATGTACTTAGAGGTGTTTTTTGGCATTTTCCCCAAACTTTTCACATTACATTCATACAGCTTCAATCCAGAACAAAATGTCTTCAATATCAGCCCTCAAAAACGGACCTAGATTTAAACATAACTCCAATTTGAGTTTTAGATAACATTATGAGCTCTGAGTTTCAGCAACCAAAGTCAAACTCTACCATCCTTTGGCCAGTCGCTGGTGTTAGTTTCCCAACTTGGTGTCTGTGTGTGTGTTGGCAGAAAGCATTTGAGCACGTGAGGTATTGTGTAACATTTTCCGTCATCCTCTCGTTTCAGAGGCACAAACCCGTTCGCCACTGTAAAGCTTCGCCCCACGACGACCAATGACAGATCTTCTCCTCGGATCCACTGATCCATCAACACTCATGCAGGCCGGGTTTGTAACCGAGGCTGTCAGATCAGGTTGTGGAGGCAGGATATACATTTTTTGTTTCAGGAGAATGTAATGTCATCTCTGAAATGAGACAGCTTTGAGCCAGGAAGGAGGGAGGAGGATTGGTGAGTTATTTGTACAGTATTAGATACAGTACATTCTCCAGATGAGGCATTTCTTGTACAAAAAGCAGAAATATTTAGTCTAATAAATAATAAAGTAGTTTTATCAATTCTTTGTACAGTGTTTTAGTTTTTATGTTGGTAAGACTGTTTTTCTCTTATGTTATAAATGATCATTTGATTGTTTAATATGTTTAATGTCTCATAGGTTAAATTCATAAGCAAATGTGACCTACATAAAATGTTTTTGTTCATGTGACACATCTGATTTGACAGATATGAACACGAAAATGTGATCCTTACCAATTAGATTTTTAAATGCTATAAATATCAATTTCTTCCTTCATGTTCACACTGCAGTCGCGGCTTCCCAACTAGTTATTGTACATTTGTAATTATTTCCTCTGTCCTGTATCTGACAAGAATTTTAATCATGAAAAAAAAAAGTTTTGCAATGTTCAGCATATAAGGATTTGTGTTAAATGTGTTAATTGTGTCCACTGTGAGTAACAATAAGTAAAGAAACATAAATTATTCAAGTTTTTTTATTATCATTTCTTACTCAGATCTTTTCTCACTTGACAACTGTCCATTTATATCATTGTATTTACTACATCATCAGATCAGAGGCAGGGAGAGAGGAGGAAGGGAAAGAAGAGGTGAGGTGAGGTGAGGAGCGTGAGGAAGGGGAGTGAAAGGAAGGTGCACTGATATGTGAACATCCAGAAAATAAAAAAAGTCTGACAAAATGCACAACCTGAAATACACGGAAGGAAATGAAATCTTTATAACATCTACACCATCTACACCACTACCTATTTGAGACCACAAGCTATCTCCATAAAATCATTAAGAATGATTCTGAAACCCATACAGCAACTGTGATCACATATGTGTATACTGTATATATAAAAAATGGGAAATTAAAAATGAATCTGGTGCCTTTCATGTCTGCGTGTTCCTCGTCATGGTTACTCCCTGTCTGCCTGTTTCTGGAAGTTTTTTTTGTAGAAAGCAGGTCTGGTCTGACTCCATGCGTGGGGTCCAGAGGGAGGTGAGAGGAGTTTAAAGGTGGCCGTTACAAAATATGAATGCAGGGAGGAAGAGGAGGAGGAGGAGGAAGAGGATGTACATCTGTGTTCTATTCGTGCACCAAGCCCTCAAACTCTGAAAAAGAGAAAAAAAAGAGAAAAGGTATGAAGGATTATTATTTGTTTGTCCCATTATTTCCAATAACTTACATCAATGAACAACACTGTCCTGTTCCCACAAAACACACTACATATGTATCTATCTGCAGATAAAAGTAGTCCCTAATAAATGCAGTTTATTCTTGTTTAAGGAACTTTTACCGAAAAATGTTTGAGCTCAGCTGTTTTAGGAAATTAGTTGATTTAAAAAAACATGAAAAACTACGTAATTGTGACCAAATGAGCTTGGGCTGATTGCCACAGACAAGTAAGAGAAGATGAAAAGTAGAGAGAAATTAACACATGCTTATATAGCACAAATTATATTTTAATGCTTGTTTCCAGTAAAAATAGCTATTAAAAGTTCTCAGTAGATCTGTGTTTCATCAAAAAATGATCAGTATTTCCAGTTAATGTAATTTCCATAAAAATTGTTGCTAAGATAACAGCCAGGTGTGCTTTATGGCAAACAGTAGGAATCGCTTTTTCTTTTAGGTTATAAAAAGCGTTCTAATGGCATTGTTCTAACTAGTTTAACTATTAAGATTACATATAGGCTGTTTTTCTAAAGAGGTAATCAAGTACCATCATCCTCTCTGCAACAAAAAGCAACAGGCTGATAAAAATGATTCTATAAAAATCCTACACATGTAGAGCTAACGCAACCTTAGCCCACATGCTAACCTGTACACTCCCCCTCTTCCTCCTCCTCCTCCTCCATCTCACCCTCTATCTTCTCTTCCTCCGCCTTCCTCATCTTATTTTAACAATGTTCTATGCAATGTTCCTCTCTTTTCTCACCGTCAATGCCGATCTTTCCGTCTCCATCTTTGTCTGCAGCATTGAGGAATGCTGATGTCTCTGCGTCGGTCAGATCTCTGCCTTCCTTGGAGAAGCCCTTCAGTACGAACCTGTGAAAAGTGCAGTGTGTTGTAGAAAAAAGAAAAAGAAAGAATAGTGTTATATGAAAGTCTATTGGGCTGGCTTAGCCTCTGTTTTGTTTTTTTGCTTCTGTGTGAGTCCCTCACTTGAGCTCGCCCTCCTCTATGAATCCACTACCATCCACATCCAGAACCTGGAAGACCTTCTTGACGTTTTCGGCTGACATGGCCTTCATTCCCACCATTTCAAAGAACTTTTTAGGGTCGAATGTCTCTGCTGCAGAGAGAAAAAGAGAGAAAGTGCAGACTGAACCATCACACAGCTCCAACTTCTGCCAATCTGAACATTTATTAATTAGAAACATTTTGGAAGTGCAAACTTTCTAATCAAAGAAGCCATAATGAATTCTATTTCAGTAAGTTGTTCATGAGCTGTAAATTAGTAGTACAAGTACAAATCAGGACAGAGAGGTGTATGTGCAGTAAAAACTCAAAATGTGTGTGAATTCACTGTGTCTCTAACTTCTACTTCTTTGTAGGTCAGTTTCGGCCGAGAAAATCACGTCAAACTCTGCAACGGTTACAAACCTGCAAAGGCATCAAGAGCTTTCTTGATCTCCTCAGCTTTCAACAGATCTGTCATCGACATTTTGTCAGCTGGAGAAAGAGAAGAGAGAAGGGAACAGAGAACATAAAAGGTACAAAGTGAGATGTGACTGAACAATATTTTAAAGAGTTAAGTGCAGAAAAAACACACACACATGAGAAGAGTGGAGGGTCTGGTACAAAAACTGAAAACCAAAGTTAAATTATTGTTGTTGACCAAAATCAAATGGCTGTTGGACAACTAACACCAGAGATTGTTCATAAGTAGATGAAGGGAAAACAATTAAGCCTGTCGGTTGGAGATGAAACAAAGACAAAAGATCTCTCTGACCCTAATGTGCCTACTTTAATTCTGTTGAGGCATTCAACAGACGGCCTCGGTGGAACATGGCACAACAGGGGAGATGATCAAAGGATATAGTTCACAACTAAAGATTAGAGAATAAGATGACACACATACTTTAGTTTTTACACATGCACAACCACATTACCTAACTATAACTAATGCATACTCTACACTAATGTCCAAGCACACAAATCACTCTGAATTCTCTCTCTAACCTCCTAAAAACTCTTTAGGTATTTGTATCAACACGTCTTCGATGTTCTTTTATATTTTTCCACCTTGCACCCCACTGCCGGGGAAATATAGTTCCTTCTCTATACACGAACACAAGACACTTTCTGGCACTTTCACATCTTACTGGAGGATTGCACCATGCACTCGCGGGTCTGTTACTGGTCTTTGTTTCTAATTAACAGACGGAGAAATACTAGAATATAAATGCATTGTACACTGTGGTACACTTGGGGCTTTGCAGTATGAAAAGTTGCATCAGTAACACGTAGGACTCAAGATCAATACGATGAACAATAATAACAACACTTATTAGACATAAACAGCATGAAATGTACATGTTGAGGCAGATGAAATTTACTGATATGCACATTACAGGATGCCTACTGAATAGTAGTAATATTAGACCACTGGGTTAAATCCAGTAATATTATGTGTCATCCATCTATAAGACAATGAACATTTTATATAGAGTGGTTAAAATGATGTAATGGCTTTGATAACGAGTGAATAACTAGAATCAGGTGTGTTAGAGTGGGGGAGATACCTAAAACATGCAGGCCAGTAGCAGAGTTGGAGACCACTGATTTAGCCCCTTAACAATTACAGTAAAAATGTTCAGGACTCCAAGAAGAAGACTATGCAGCTCTGTGTGTCCAACGTGAATATGAAGCAGGATGTTTCAGGATGTGTAATGTAGCTACTCAGTCATGTTTCACTGAGGGGTAATAAAACACAATGTAAATTTTGCCCCACAGTTGCAGTACACTGCAGTAGCCTGTAGATGTCAGTAGGTATCAGAACTGAGCTAGAGGCGCTCTCTTTGTTTATCAGTTTAGAGCTCTGGGACCAAGTGTTGAGTTGTCAAAACAGATGTTTGATAAAAGTGTTTGTGCCTGTAAGAGAAATAATCTCCCCTGTGTAAGTTATCTCTGTGAGTGTTTGTGTGTCTCTCTGCATGTGTTTCTTGTGCTGCATCATATCTTGGTGAGGGTATGTGTACATGAGACTTGTGTAGCGTCAGCTGAGTAGTTTCAATAGCACATCAGCAGGTTGCGTTGTCTTGACCCCAACGAAATAAGGAAAGAGTGATCTAATTTTAGAAAATGGTTAGCGTATATAGTTTAATATCTTATCTTCTTTATGATCTATCTCATAATTTAATATGTTACAAATAGAAAGCCTTTTATGTCACCAGCTTAAAACGCCTCAGGTCATCTTCTTTTGGTTATTCAGATAATGACTTTCATCAACCGCAAACCTTGGTAGACAGATCAGGTCTGGGAAGTTGTTCAACATAATAATATGTTGTTGTAAAGATTCACAGACAGCATGAGTCATCTGCTGTCTGTCCCATCTCAGTCATTCATACCACTGACGACATTCTTTCAGCACAGTGTTTACAGGTTCCTTCACAACAGCATTGACTTTAAGGTTTGAAGACGATACTGTAGCTGTTGTTAGAACAAATGTCCAGTAATCAAAAAAGCCAAAGCTTGCATCACACTGAGTTGTCAGTAACCTTGAGCTAAAACCTGTTTTCTCACTGTAAATTGCTTCAGTAGAGTGCAGCCATTCTGCTGTGATGGATAGGTGTAGTTATGTTTCAGCACCACAGTTTTTTTCATCAAATTACACACTTTGGCATGAGATTGAAAGTCAATTCTCGTCTTTGATTGAGCTATAAATAAAAGTTTAAAAACAACAGCATTTTAAACTTTCCACCATAAATTTCAATCACACGTTTTCTCTAAACTTTCTTTTACTGTAGAAGAAAACTTTCTTATTCGAAAGGTCAGTTCACACTTGGCTGAAAACTCAGAACTCGGAGTCAACACAGTCAGCGGTGAGCAATGCAGAACAAGTGTAGTTTTTATAAAGCATATTTTATTAAAACAGGTAGTCCCACTGAGCACCTGAACAATCAATTAAAAACATCCCAAAAAATGCATTATTTTAGTTAGAGGTGCAGTGTGTTGAATTTAGTGGCATCTTGGGGAACAGACTTGGCAGAGTTGGAATATAATACTCATAAGAATGTTTTAATTAGTGTATAATCTCCTAAAAATAATAATAATAATAATTGTGTTTACTTTAGAATGAGTTATTTATATCCACAGAGGTAGCAGGTCCTCTACTATTGAGTCTGCCTTGTCGCACCATTGTATTTCTTCACAAGCCCAGAACAGACAAACCAAACACTGGGTCTATTTTGTGGTTTTTGTAAGTTTCACGGCCACTGTAGGTTCTCCGGTTCTCCTTCACACTTGGAAGGTGGGAGGTGGTGAAATTAATTTGTTTGCAATCTGCAACCTCACTGCTTGATACCACCAAATCCTACACACTGCACCTTTAAAATCATGACCACCATGCAGCAACACCTGTTCTTAGCAACATAACAGTTAAGTTACACATGAGCCACGGAAACATCCATTAGACTCCATCCATTAGCTTTTAATTTGGCTCAAGCTACAGTGTAGGAAAAAATAAGAAGGATACTTCACAGTGCAGCATGCAGGAGATGTAAGAGGTGCAAGATAAACATCAAACGAAACAAACTCATAATGACCTATAAAAAAAATCTCAAATTGCTGAAAAAAATAAAACAGAAACTCCTTTGAAGTGATCAGAGATTTAGTTCCCACTTATTGATCACCTTGAGAGTTGTCTGATTCATTCTGATGCTGTATTTCATCTCACCTTTTCAACATCAACATTTGTTAAGAATTATAGAAAAAACTACTTTCTGATATTATACAGGTGACGTATGATCATATTCACTTTGATATATGCCTAAAACTTTTTATTAATTAAAGTATATTTAATTTATTCTAGTCATGCTTTTAATAAGGTTTACTGAGCTTAAATTGATGATGCTTGTGATGAATTTTCTGAGTCAGTTGAGTTTCTGGCAGCATTGTCCTGAATTCTAATACAAAAGCTCCGGATATAATGCCCTAAAACTACAAAATACTGAGTTGTTGTGTGTCACAACTGCTTAATTATTCAAACAGGTACACATCCAATTTAAATGCATGATATATGCTTGTCACATAAACTGCACAATCATCCCACCTGCTTTATTTTTCTTTCTAAAATGGCCTTGAGCTCACTGTCACTGTCCAAAAACACCTAAAAAAAACATTTTAAATAGTCATACTCAGTTTTGTGAACTGTATTATTTTTTTCTGTCTTACCTGAATGAAGGGGTGGATGAGTGCACCTGAGAATATAGAGAAAGAGGGGAAGGGTGAGAAGAGAGAAAGGTTGGAGACAGAGTTAAGATCAGTGAGTTTTTTTGGGGGGCACAATAAGACTTTTATACATACACAAAAACATACACACTCATCCCTTACACCCCCACTCACCCACCACATCCCCACCTCTCAGTATCCTCTCTATTTTGACTAAGCTCGAGGTTGTCAAGACGCATTACACCATTGACCTGCAGTGTGATCACTTTCTCCACAGCGCCATCAAATCACACACATGCCTGTTAATAAAACCATTTTATCTGACTGCCCTCAGACTTTATCTCCACCCAGGTCTTCATCAGGTTCATCTTTTTGTGTCTACACACATCAATCCTCTTCACTCTTATCTGCTTTGATTCATTCTGACGCCTCTGTTTTCTCACTGCCAACAGTTTTAGGATGGGGGCCAAAAAATGAAATCGCCTTGTTTTTCCTAACCCAATTATGAACAAGCAGACTGAGACTGCAAATATGTTTATTTGTTTCATTTTATATGCAAAAAGTTCTCCTTTAAAAACTAAATCTAGGAAGTTAATTACATGATTTATTTATCACTGACAATGGAACATATAAAAACAAAGAAGCAGAAATGAATGCCAAATATTTCTCATTCCCGCCAACAACCCTGTAAAATTAAAAATTAACAATTTTTTGTCTGTGATTTTGTTTTAGTGGTCCCTTTTAGATGCATCAATTCATATTTTTTATGGCCAATTTGTCAAATGACTGTGTGCATTATAAAGATGATAATAATCTCACTGAGAAATATCAGCCAACTCTGCAGTTCCTCTCAGCTCTTAGGAACATTTTAGTATCTTTCTTTTTTTTAGTTATCCAGCCTGTAAGTTACCTGTTTTGGTTCAGTCTCTCCATCTCAAAGGGTGCCGTCATATTCATTTATTCATTTTGAGTTGCACCCATTTTGCCTTTCCTACCTCCAGCTTCCAGTGTTTAACTAATTTTGACAGTTCAGACAACATTTTATACAGTTCAATATTTGGGAGTCCTAGCACCTGTCCCCATTTCTTCTGGGCTATAAATAAAAACAGACTTAAGGCCCTTTTCACTCCCACAGAAAAACTTTAATAACAACATTATATTGTTTAAAAGTCACATTTGGGAAGTTTATCAGGAATGTCACAGATTTTCCGAATAATTGTCATCATTACAGTGTTGGTTTTCCCCATAAGCTTAATTTTTTATCATTTCCAACTATCTAAATTTTTTTTAATCTTACGTCAAATTGATTAATCTCATCCGAAAACTTTAGTGTTATAAAACTTTAATCAGTTTACTTTTTAATTTGCATATTTTAACATTGAGCTTGAATGTTCTTTCACCATTTTCTTCTCCATTTGTAATATTCATTTAACCATTTGACCTTTTATTTTTTATTTTTAGAGATCAGCCTACCTCTAAAAAACCTCCCATATTGTGGCCATTTTTTCAGTTAAAAAAATAAACAAAAAACAGGTCTTCTGCGATTTAATTTTGAACTTTCATTCTGTGATAATAATGAATGAAATGCCATCTGTCTCCTCTGAGAACTTTCTCTTCTTGAATATCCAAGTGCAAATCCACCATCGCGTGGTCTGTTAATGAAATCAACCCAATGTTACTTTTTATTATGCTTTCAGTAAATTGATTTTTGAAATTAAAAAATAATTAAAAGTAGACCGAGTCCCATGACAATGAGAAAGAAACGAATACTTTCTTTCCCTGGGATTAAATAATTGCCATATTTCAATTAACCTCAGATCTCTCATTAACATAGAGATAGCTAGTCTTAATCTTTTGGTATAACTTAGTTTGAAACAATATCATTTAATTTATGAAAAACAGTAATGAGCACAAATATTCATTTTAACATTTCAACACAATATATTATGTTTTGTACCGAGTCTCTTTACGATTTCATTATATCTAATTCTGTCAACTGATTTTCTTTTATAAAGGCAATATTCATATTTTCCCCTTTTTAAATATGTCAAACATCTCCTGTGTTTTATTTGGCTTTGAGAGCCATTTATATTCCATGTAACCACTTTCTATATTTTATTTGCCATGGGGAGATTTTTAGGAATCTTTCAGGCCTGCTCATTATAACATTTTAATATCATCCCAAGTGCAATGTAGAAAGGGAAAGAACGTGTGACGTGAAGTGTTGTTATTCCCCATACATCACATAATTCCTAATCTCTCCTTCACGTTTCCTCCCCTTCCACTTTCGTCTCTCAATATCAAGCAAACAATTTTCTCTTTTTTCTCTGCATCCACATCTTCTCCTCCTTCGCCTCCTCCTTTATCACTTATCAGCCGCCATCCTGTCAGAACCCTGACAGCTTGTGAGACTCTCTCCCTCTCTCCCTCCACCTTTCTTTTTTCCCCCTTTCATTCGCTTATCTTTCGGCGAGTGATGTACTCGACCATCTTGCTCCCGGTTAGTCATGGCCAAAAGAAGAATTAATTTATGGTGGCTTTCATGTTTGTAAGAGAGAAAGAAAGTCAGATGGAGCTTTTTAAACTTTTAGACTGTAGATGTAAAAAAAGGGGTTGTAAGGTCTAATGTTTACTAAACTGATGACTGCTTTTTATATTTCATGTTCATCTGGGTCACCTGCCAAACTTGTGCATGAGAGGGAGCTTTAAATCCTGGCAAACTTTTAGATGGTTGGTCTGTTACAGTATCATCATTTTCTACTGGCATGTTAACCTCAAGCATTTTATACATTTAATCATCAATGGAAACCTTTGATAGTGTAAGATGAGATTTATTTTTGTCACAAATTGGTTTGAAGAATATATATTATATGATTTTTGTATTGGTTTTAAATGATTTGAATAATAGTTCATATATTCTTTATATCATCATTTAAATTGGGAACTACTTCTTTCCATGTAGTTTTTCCATCGTGTTTACTGTTTCCTAGCCACAACCGGAGATATATTCAATTAAGGTGATGCTAACATACACCCAGCATTACAATAGCATGTTAACGTCTGCTAAAAATTAGCTCAGTTTGCTCAAGAATGGTTTCATACTGGTAATGTCCCTGGTTCAAATAAGTTGCATGTCATCCCCACTTCTCTCTCCCCTTGTGTCCTGTAAGCCTCTCTGCTACTAACTAATACTAATAAAAGGCAAAAATACCCCAACCCACCAAAAAAAAGAAAAGAAACTGATGCACATTTAGAAAAAAGAAGAAGAATGACTTCTAACAAAACCCTCATTCAGTAACATTTCTTAATTCTGAAATGTCAATCTAGGTTTGTGAGTGCTGTCCAAAAAGATTTATATGAGTTTTTCCCCATTGAACCATTTTTTAGATCATGTCACACTTAAAATGACCAATGTTGACTGTTGGTAGGAGACGGGATATGAATCACCACGGCCTCTGGTGTCAAGTCAACTATAACAACATCACTCTACCTCCTCCTTTCATTCTGAGGCAGGTCTGTCATTATTGTCACGACCACAGGAGGTCGCTTGTCGTGAAAAAAGTAGCTTGTTCCTCTCACCTTCTTTTTTACTTCTCTACCCATAGTTAACCGTTCATATAATCCTTTCTTAGTGGAACACACGTAACAAAATATGTGAACATGCATTTCAGAGGTTATGCACCTTCTTATATAGTTTCTGACTGGTTGGCATAAAAAAAAATGCTACTCTGACAGTTTTTATATCTTTCTATGTCTCTTCGTGTCCTGCACTGATCCTCTGATCTCTCCCTGTCCTGAGACTGTCTTAGCTTTCTCCTCTCTACTGAATAACCCACCATCAGCACTTCAGAGCATTGTAGAAGAACGAGGGAGGGAGGGAGAGGTGAAGTGAGGTGAGATAAACACGTAGGAAGGATTTGTAGTGGGGACAAAGGGTCAGGAGAGGAAGACAGAGAGATGCGGAGATACATATGAATGGATTCATGTGAATGAACTGCTTATAAATGAGGAAAGGTGAGAGAAGAGTTTGTCAAGGATAAAGACTGGAGGCAGACAAAGATGAATAATGAGCGTAATGAAGGAGGGGCAACTTTAATACTTAATAGAATGAACAAAGTGGAGTCTAGTGAACAGAGAGAGTTTTGATGTGTTTTTTACTTGTACCTTTTTACTTTTTGAGGTCTGTGGTTGTGAACAGCTGTAAAATTAAATAAGCAAATAATAAACCAAATCCTCAAAGTGCAAATAAAATTAGACGATGCAAATATGACAGTTAAGTAGATGTGATGCATAAATAGATGTTAAATACACAAAGTGCTTTATGCATCAAATTAAAAAGAGAGGAATGGAGAAAGAGAGGAATTAAATGTGTTTTTTATGACCAACTTGTTATTTAGGCGGTAACAGGTGGCAAATTCAGTCACAGCAGGGGTAGGTACAAACCACAGCTGTGTGTGTGTGTGTGTGTGTGTGTGTGTGTGTGTGTGTGTGTGTGTGTGTGTGTGTGTGTGTGTGTGTGTGTGTGTGTGTGTGTGTGTGTGTGTGTGTGTGTGTGTGTGTGTGTGTGGTGTTGATATCAGTGGGATATCCCTCGTCTACTCACCTTAAGATTAGTATGAATGTATCCTTAGAAATAAAAATGGGGGAACCCAGTGATTGTAATGGGTTCGGGCTCTCTGTTGTACCATTAGATACTCGACTGGTACTGGTATTTGTACAGTGAGGGCTCGGTCTCATATGTCTCACAACACATCCATTTAAAAAACAGGTGAAACAGCAGCATTTGTATGTGGCAGCTGTTTATAATAATAATCTGAAATCTGAGAACAAATCTATTGACTACTTCTTTTTTAAATATTGTATGCTATTTTTTTTCCAAGGATGAACATACCTGAAGCTCTGATTGATCTGTTCTTAGTCTCATCCTAAAGTACCAAACGCTCAATGCTGGACGTGGACTCATTATTTAATATTAAAGATGCCCTCCAGACGTGTTTTATGAAAAATACTCTGCAGTGAATGACAGTTTTGTGTATATGGATTTTCCACAAAAAAATGTTAATTTTTATTATTAAATATTATTAGAGTTATTAAAATTGCATCTATTACTTCTCCCCCATTACAAAATGTAACAATCATTTCAGATGTTTAACTGCTTGACTGCTTAGTGGTACCAAGTTATGGAATAGCTTTTTCCCACATGAAAAAAAAAACTTCATCTTTAAAAAGTTATAAAAGATGTTTAAAGGAACATTTGACTGCTGTTTTTCTCAATGTATTTTGTTTGTTTTATTTGTTCCACTCATAGTTTCCATGTATCATGCTACAGATTTCAGTTCATGTGCATTGGAGGCTTCAAGTTTCCACATCACATTTGTGTAAGTCGCATATTCAACCAACTGATTGGCTGTAAACATTTTGTGATTTTTCAAATCATGTTCATACGTAGAAACTTTCCCTCTTCAGCAGATGAATGTGAAAACAGGCATCTAGTGACAAACTCTGCACATACAGTACATCATCCTGCACAGTGAAGTAACAATGAGAAACTCACATTTTTTAGTGAAAGAGGACTTTAAGGAGTCTACTATTCTTATTTTGGACTCAATTGGTTTTGTAACTCGGCTAAATATCAACGTATACCCTCATGAGTTCAATACAAGCCAATATGTAGAGCACAGTGGGAGAAGGAAGCCCCGCTGTTTGCCAAATGGGCATTGGTGCACTGCAGGCTTCGGTTATAGGGATATATTTAATGCTCGTATTAGGGCCTGTGTGTGTGGGTGTGTGTGGGAGACGGTGAGTTTTTAAAGGAATGCACCAAGTTGTTGGGTGTTTGGCCTGTTATGCAGCCAACCTGCTAAGTAATGAGATACACCACAGATTCCAAAATTCCCTATTAGATTCTAGTTAGTCACGCTAATTGTTCATTATGTACTGTTTTTAATGATAGCAGGTTGGTAAAGCTGTATGTAGCATTACAGTCTTTAACCATGAATGATAAACATGTTAAATCTTATTTTCACTGGTGATGCATCCATACTACTGGTCTCTCTATGGCACTACAATAATTACTCATAGACAAAGGAAATGTGTCTATTTTACAGTTGATTATCTCTTTGACTCTTTAAAGTACCTGCACAGTGGCGCAGGTGTTTTTATGTTTCCGCTCAAGTTGTATTTGGCCAGACCTTCTGCATGCTGGGAATTATATAATATCACCAAACTCACCCGACTAATAAGAATGGTTAAGGTGTCTCGCTGTCACAGGTGCAGAAAACGTAAAAAAGGAGAGTCAATCCAGGACTCTCTATGTCTAATGCTGCATTCAAGTCATATCGGAATTACGAGATTCTAATTGTAAATAGTGTTCACGTCAACACCCGAGTCATAATTACAAACTGGATTTTTATGAAAGCTCCAATATATCCAACATGGAATTTAGCACTAATACTGAAGTGTCTAAAAGTTAAGCCTCCTTTAAGTCAAACGTGCTCGACGTGGTGTTATAAGGTCAAAAGACAGTATTTTTAACGACGACTCTGTAATCATCCAACTGTCTTGAATTGGCCTGTGATATAAACACCTGCAAGTTGTAACCATGTGATTCTTCCCCATCTTCATTTTGGTATTTATGTACATCAAAAAACATGCTGAGAAAATACTAAAAGATAGAAAAACTCCTGTAATTCTAAATCAAAGTGTTGCCAGTTCCTCCGATGTGCATAGCTCATGATGTCATCAATTCACATTAATACTAATCCTCCTGTTGTCTTCCCATCGACCACACAACCCAACCCGGTTTGGTTTGACTGTATATAAAGCATAATGTATAAATCATCACCCAATTCTGTGTTAGACCTTTTTAGCCAACTTCATTTCAATTTATCACCACAGAGTTTTACACATGTTTTTTTGGAAATGATGGTCAGTAAGCCTCATTTAAAGAAACTATACCTCAGTTTTGAGTTGTTGAGAATCTCTGTTGTCCTCCTGGGTGAAAATGAACCTGAGAACAGCAGGAGGGCTAATGTGAAAAATGTGCTAAATTTAGTTGATAAATCTAGGTTACATATGACCTACAGTACAACCTAGATTTTCTGAGCCCAGTTTTAATCTAGACACACTAACATCTAATACCTGAAAAATCACTAAATCATCCTTTATATCCATTCTAAGGACGAAACAATTGAAGTATTCAGTCTGTTAGTAATGACATCTAAAATCTGTGATATAATCTGTAACTATTTATCATAACTTTGACAAGGTTTCCTTTATATCAGCGATTATTCTTTACAAACACACGTTTAAAAACTGTAATTTATATTATTGTAATACTGAGTGTCACATTTGGTTGAAGCCTGAATTTGGATAAAAGCTTCAGAGTTAATTCTCCAACAGAAAGTCTCAGTTTATAGATTATCCGTCTGCTCAGGTTCATGTCTTCCTCTTTCAACTTCCCTTCTGACATCTCCGCGGCAACCAGCTGTCAGCGCAGTAAACACAAGCTGTGTGTTTGTTGAGACTTTCTGTCAGTCTCACTTCTTCTGTTTATACACGCATGTAGGTATGTGTGTGTGTGTGTGTGTGTGTGTGTGTGTGTGTGTATGTGTGTGTGTGTGTGTGTTAATGCCTCTTTGCTTGTCAATTTAAGGGCTTATAATATTTCTCTTTTACAGTGCAAGGCTACCTTTCAATACACTGTTACAGACCAAACAGAGTAACAGTACACTCTGTAAAACACACACACACACACACACACAAACCCTCTTTTTCACGCATACACACGTTCAGCAGCCTGACCTTGAAGATAAATACACCCTTGAAAAATGTCTCTGCAATTTATGGCCGGCGATGGTTTGTTATACAAGCAGTGCTTCAAAGGATCCATCTCAGGCTGCATGAAAATAGATAAAGAGTCAATATGTGCTGCGTGCGCACACACACACACACACACACACACACACACACACACACACACACACACACACACACACACACACACACACACACACACACACTTTCTCTCTCTGTCACACTCTATTGCACTCTCTGTCTCTTTTCTTACACACACAGTCACGCACTCTGTATATCTTAGACTTCGTATCACAAACACAAGCAAATTTTGACACCCACACTTTTTTCCATATAAACACACACACTCTTACATGCTGTCAGTGTGTGTGTGTCTGTTCTTGCAGTTCTTGTGCGCACACCAATAAATCAGTCTTAACCCAGCTCATTTAAACATTCACTGCATAAAAAAACACTGTGAACACACCTTTAAGACATCTTATTTGATTTATTGAAGCATGTAAATTTCTAAGTAGAATCTCTGTTTCTTCACATTTTTTTTTAAATCCTCTGATGCAGTGATTCAGGTGTTGTAGTTAAAAAGTAAACAAATTGTCGCAGTGCAGAACAGAAGCTTAAACAGGTCTCATATAACTTGGCAACTGCAGCTTTTAGCGTTTAGCTTTCTATCCCGAAATAAATGAGCCGTTTACTGAGACTGGTTCTGTATTGTGTGTTGATTTGTTGATATATGACTGAGTATTCCTCTTTTATTGATGCCCTGAATGTGGAATGGAGTCACATTGAGAGATCAGATGGATCATGATTGATTACATATGATCACCATAGTCAATAACCTACATGTCATCTTGAGCACTCGAGAAGATTGAGATTAAACAATAAATCTCTCTCTTTCACTCTCCTTCACACACACGAACACGTCTCCAGCACAACTTTGCTGACATCTAGTGTTATAAACTTTAATCACTGCAGATTTCATGTTGAAACTATTCCAATTATTTCCCTTTCAGATCAGTTTCAACCAAGCTCTTGTTTGTTTTTACCAGCGATGGTCAACAGCAAAGAGAAGAGGTGAGAGGTGTATGCTGTGTGTTGATGTGTTTGTGTAAGGGTGTAGGTTTAGTTTAGTCACGCTAGAGATTTGGAGAATGTGTACTTTCTGCCACAGGTGAGATAAGAAGAACAAGAACAAAGGAGGATTGTTAGCATGTCCTGCAAGAAAAATAGTTAATAAAATGGGTCGAGGAGACTTCCCCCTAAAGCGCATGAATACACAGGATAATGAAACAAATCCTGAGCCCACCAATATATTAAGCAGTCACAACTTGAGAATGGCCTTTGTTAACAGAAGTGTTGGCAATTTTAATACATGCTACTGATTATTAATATGCTTTCATCAATTATTGCAGTTTGATATGACACATTCTCTCTGAGTTTGACCCCTTTATGATGCATGACCTCACGAAGCCAAAGGAGAAAAATGGACGTCATTTAAAGTACAGGATCTGTAAAGGATAATCTGTAAAGTCACAAACCGCTACGTTATAACTAGTACAGTAAGTGTCACATTAAACTAGCCTCTCTGTTCCGTTGCACTATATCTATATGTGCTATTACTTCACTAGTCACGTTTCATCCAGCGCAGCATTGGTGAGTTGTTGGAGAAGAAGCTATCACTAACTAGAGACAGGAAATGAGAGAATCTACAGTACAATAGACTGTTTTATTAAAAAAAGAAAAAGTGTGGAGACTTGTGCAAACTGGCTAACATATGATACAACGCATGCTTATCCATTTCCTTGTTAATAATTCAACAGGCATTTTTCAATAGCTTCTATTGCACTGTTTTGTACTGAGGTGAGGATTGAATCACATATAAATATGATCATATTTATTATATATTAAATATTAACAATGCCCATATTAGTTACAAGTTTATAGTGTCAGCAGCAATTCATACATCAAGTGAATGCATCATAAAATCACACTTTTTTTGCTTTGGCTGATCCAACAACAATAACTATACAGCAGAATGATATTGTAAAGTTTTCTGTCAGAGTTGTTGTGCTTCTGCTGTAAATATTGAACACATATGTCTTCAGGCTCTTCTAACATCTCATATTTCAACCCTCTCCACAGTGACAGTTCATAAAGAATGATTTACACCTGCTCGTGGAGGTGAAATGTGAACGTGTATGGTGTAAACTGGTTTTACAGCACAAGTCTTCAACTTGAAACTAATGTTATGTCTGTTATGTGTCTGTTATGTCGCTTTTACAAACAAACTGAGTCTAAGGATCCCAAAAAGGAGAGTTCACTCTGTCTCTTAAATTAAAGTTAGCTATTCTAATACCTGGAAAACTAAAACTAAATAAAAACTGAACTAAAACTACTTCATCACGTGTTTAACCTTCCTGTTGTCCTCGAGTCAAGGAAGGAAGGGAGGAAGAAGGAAGGAAAGAAGGGAGGAAGGAAAGAGGGAAGGAAGGAAGAAGGAAGGAAAGGAGGAAGGAAGGAAGGGAGGAAAAAGGAAGGAAAGTAGGGAAAGGAAAGGAGGAATGAACGAAGGAAGGAAAGGAGGGATGAATCAAGGGAGGAAGAAGGAAGGAAAGAAGGGAGGAAGGAAAGAGGGAAGGAAGGAAGAAGGAAGGAAAGGAGGAAGGAAGGAAGGGAGGAAAAAGGAAGGAAAGTAGGGAAAGGAAAGGAGGAATGAACGAAGGAAGGAAAGGAGGGATGAATCAAGGGAGGAAGAAGGAAGGAAAGGAGGGGGTGAGGAAGGAAGGAAGGAAGGGAGGAAGAAGGAAGGAAGGAAAGGAGGGAGGAAGGAAGGAAGGAAGGGAGGAAGAAGGAAGGAAAGGAGGGAGGAAGGAAGGAAAGGAGGAAGGAAGGAAGGAAAGGAGGGATGAAGGAAGGAAGGGAGGAAGAAGGAAGGAAAGGAGGGAGGAAGGACAGGCGGAAGGAAGTAAGGGAGAAAAGAAGGAACAGTCAAAACAGACGGTGTCAATTTGACCCGGGAGGACGACACAAAGGTTAACTAAAACTAAACTTGAATAAAAATAAAAACTAATGAAAATATAACCATAATAACTCTGAGTCACGCTCTTTATCACTTAGTGTCTCACTGAATGAAAGGTCAAAAAGGAGCTCTGCTGCATGTTGTTTACTCGATGTTTATTCAGCTGCTGTCACTTCAGTTTTAATAAATCTGCGTCATATTAAATTTTCAATTAACGATTAATCACAGCTCACCTTAATTGAAAATGTTGATTAATTGAAAGCATGTCTTGAATAGCCAATTATGATTTGACTATGCAAGTTAATGTCATGTTTAAAATAGAATAATTGAATGGCAGTCAGGTTGTGCTTTTTGTCTCCTATTGTAGGACACGGGCCACTAATCAACAGCCATTTTACTTGTGTTTACTTATTATTTAGTATTTTCATACATTAGTCATTCAAATTAAGCGTGGGAGTCATTTATTTATGATTAAGATGGTGCATGTTGTACTGCTGTTGTGCACAAACTCTGGATGTAATAAAAGGAATGGAAATGCAAAATGAGCCAGGACCCTTTCTTTCTAACTAAATGTTACTTCTCCTCTCTTGCAATTAACTTTTTTTTTTCACTGTCTAATAAAACAGAGGTGCTGTGAAAAATAATAAGTGTTGAAGAAGTTGAAGAAGTGCTTGGTCGGTCCGGTGGTGGGATGCGACTATTTTTAAAGCTGCTTTTAGGAGCTCATTTACAGTAGGTGATTTTTTGCACAGTGGCCTCGACCTGAAGGAGGGGGGAATCCAGTAATCTTGATTTATTAACCTTCCACCATAATCTAATCTAAAGGAAACAGGTAGAAAATGAAATGCAATACGTGACTGAATAATTCCTTAATCTAAAACAGGACCTTACAAAAGAAGTTTCCTTCTACGTGAGATAGTTTTGATTCATTTTGTAAGTTAAGAAACCAGCTCTGAGCATCGGAGGTCACTGCAGACTGATAAACTAGAAATGTGATGCATGTTAGATTACGTTACTTGGATTGCAGCCACCTGTATGCAGCACAGATACCTGCATACCAGCATCGTTATTTGAGCACACAAAGAAACATGATTATGAGTGACAGGATCCTCCTCCGTGAAAATATTACCTGAATGTTGGCACACCCCCTGATTGAATCCAGTCACAATGGGTGATTTGCATAACTGGTACATTACCAGTTTCTGTAGGATGAGTGTTATGTATACTCACTTTAAATACTGTATTGCACACAACATGTCACGTGTCACTGCCAAACCCAGGAATGGCTCCGGGGCAGGTAAACCAAAAAAGAACACTGTGTTTGTCAACTCTTTAAAGATGAGTAAAGTGACGAATGAAAGCTGCATACACTCAAACAGATGGAAACCACAGCAAAATATTTTAAAAAGCACACTTCTCTTTTCAGTGTAGTCGTTTTTAGCCATGCATTTAGTTTTGGTTTTGGTTTGGAGTGAACTGTTCTGACATGTTTGCTGCCACCATATAACAATGGCTGTGAAAGGAATTTCTACTTTTTATGAGAGTAATTAAAATTACGCTCGATTAAAACAGGCTCTGCATGGGTATGTGGATTATCCACCATTGGTTTCTGGGAGGATAAATTATGTTTGAACTTTTTAAATGTCTTGAATTTAAATGTTTCGAGCATCATAAACAATATTCCAGTGACTTAGAAAAGTTTTAGATAACAAAATGTTTGATAGAACTAGGTAAGATACAACTATAGGGACAAATAGTTCACCCTATAATATGGACTTTCACCACAACTGAACTCACTCTACCTGTTGCTGTTTGATCATCAGCTGATTTCACTTTGCATCCTATCTGCTTCCATCTGTGCCACCTGCACCCAGTTTAAAGTGACTGTCCCCGCCCTTGTCCAAACCGCACACCGGCTAAATGAGCGCACCATCCTCTGGTCTTCATTGGGGGGGAACTCTCGCTTCCTGTTGCCTGTTTCCGCACAGTTGCGCCAACAGACTGTTTTACACACACACACGCACACGCAGTGTCAGTCAGAGCAAGACTGTTTCTCTTCGTTTGAAACATTGTTAAGTTGCGCTTTTGTTCGCACAGAAGTTGGAAGTTTTCTCGCTTTGTCTGCTGTCGATACTGCGCGTAACACCATGTCGCTGCTGCAGCAGTTACGAGATGAAAGGTGAGTGTGCTGAACATTTAAAAACTCTAACTAATAATACTAATTAACAGTCTGTGACACCCATAAACTGGTAATAAAAGGTAATAAAGTATTATTATTATTATTGCCCTTTTCTCCTTTGCTACTGGTTGTTATATCAGAACATCTGTTTATATTAGTTCATAACTCAGTTCACTTTTTCTTTGATTCCTTTGCCTAAAATACAACGGTGGTAATAATGAAACTAGAAGCGGACTGTCAGACTGTGCCACGGATTACTGCGCATGTTTAAAGTTTTTTTAAATACTTTAGCTTTTTATAAACAAAGTCATAGTGTTTTTGTTTCTGTTATAGACTGAAATCATGCAGCAGAACATATTTGACTTGACATAAGTATGAGTCACGCCCCAAAAAGCCAAAGTATGCAGTTGCAGCTGCTTTTGATTGACAGGCAATGTAACAATGTTGTTTTACTGTATTTTTGAGGACTAATTGATGTTTATTTGAGTTTTATGCTCAAGTGTAACATAATATTCTAACCAAATGATTTCTTTTCTTCAGTGACTTTGACCAGTTGCCTAATAACATCCCCATCAGCGCCACCATCGCTGATATTGAGGAGAAAAAAGGCTTCATTGACTATTATGTAAGTTTGAAAAAGAAACCAACAACCTTTTTATTTTTACAGAGACAATAGAAATCTCTTTCTCTAACATTCATACCTTTGTTTCTCTCCCAGAGATTTGTGATTGAGGTGAAGACTAAAGGAGGGAGTAAATATCTGATCTACAGGAGGTACAGAGACTTTTTCAACCTCCACCAGGTCCTCGAGTCCAAATACTCTCCCGTAGACCCAGACAGACCTGCTCCCAACACCTGCGCCCTGCCCACTCTTCCAGGTGAGTCTCCTTTGATAAAGGCTGGCACATCACGTCACAATATTCAACGCAGTGTCATATTTCACATTGTTCAAATGTTTATCGGCTCGCTCAGACTTTTTTTTTTTTTTTACACCCTTTAATTCTGATTTGAATCTTTGCAAGTCTGACAGTCATGAGGAAATCTCTGACCCAAACTATGTAAACAGTCACGGAGTTTGATTTCAAATTATGTTAAGTTGCTTTCTTGGCAAGATGAATAGTGCGTGAGGCTACCATGCAGGACTTTGTCAATATAAAATGTTTCTATAGACTAATGCAAACAGGGCTGCTAAATACATTTATGAGAAACATTTGAAGCTGTATGTCAAAATTCAGACAATGTGGACTGAAGGACCAAAAGACATTAATTAATAATAATTAATTACTAATACTGATTACATTACTGACAGCTGGTTGTGATTTGAACCTACAGCACTGACAGTTTTTTTTTTAGTTGAGGCCTCAACAGCTGCTGCAAGACAACAAGGAAATGAAAAATGTCCAAAATAGTGTCTCGATCATGAGATAGATTACCCTTCAGTAGAGCTGCAACGACCTATTTAATGTCGGAAAATGAATCGGCAACCGGTTTGATAATCAATTTATCATGTCAGTCATTTTAAAGGATAAAATGCAAAATATTTGCTGTTTGCTATGTGAGGATTTGAAGCTTCTATGCATCACACACGATAGTGAACTTGATATCTTTGGATTTTGGATCGCTGGTCGCACAAAACAAGACATTTGATGATGTCCCTTTGGGCTTTAAGAAATCATAACAGGTTGGTTTTTTTTGGCAATGTAGGCATGATTTGCTAACACTTATCACGTAAATTGTAAGAATAAAATGACCAAGCATGCACCAGTGGGGAGGTCGGAGGGCAAAGTACTAACCCCCAGAAAATAATGCAGCAAATATTTAACAGAAAATGCACTTTTTGTGTTATTTCTTCTTTTTGAACGGTTACGACTGACATCAAACAGCTAGAGTAAAAGTAGAGAAGAGTTGAAAAGGATTGGGATAGTTATTGCCTTTTTTTTAAGCTTCCTATAAGAAATCCAGCAGGAGACCAACACACACACACACACACACACACACACACACACACACACACACACACACACACACATACTGTGTACGGATATCGGACTGTAGTCGGTTGTCTTCTGTAAATTTTTGCTCTCAAAGTTGTATTTCTACGTAAACTGCACAACTTCTTTACTAACTGACATTTATTAATGATAGTTATTTTCTTTTTGGTTTACAGAGGACATACAGTAGAATAATAGCATCAGCAGGGCTGCTATTTCACAGTGATTGACAGTGATGTTGACTCTGCTGCTGACTGAATGCAGAGTAGTGTACTCAGTGTACTATACTACATCATTTCTGCCTCGTCACTCCGTAACCTTCACCTTTCAATGCACACTCACTCTGCTTCCCTTCATGCATATGAAGAGGAGCAGACTGAGTTTATGGTGACAGCTGGCTGACGTTCCTCCCTGAGGTCCAAAGAACTGAAACCCATCTGATCACGGTATTAAAAGCCAAGGTCTGCTCTGCTGTTGGACACAGATTTATCATGTCAGATATCACAAATCAAACACACCCTCTTATTTTTGTTCACTAGAGTTTAAAGTGGATTGAGACATGATTAGATTTAGCTATATGAATTTCACAACACATTAGTTGTACATTAAATTATGGTACAGTAGGATGTAGCAAAGAATAATTAGAGCTGTAATCCTCACAGATTTGATTACAATTTAGCCAAGTTTGGTGTGAAATCACTTTTCCGTAAATCCAATTCTATTCAAGCCACAAGGGTATAGCGACAGCATATTTTAGGCACATGTTGCTGTATAATAATGTGAAGTTGGGCCCTGAAAATACTCTATTGCAACACTAGTTCTCCAGTGAGATATCTGGAAATATTTATTCATGAGAATTAAAAAAAACTTTAAAAGTTACTTTGTAAGGATAGTGGTGATTTGTAAAGCATAATGAGTAATTAAAGTCTCTGAAGAATAAAGTGTGAACATCTTCACAAACTACTGAGCTCTATCAGCCTGATATAATTTCTCTCTTTAAAAGGTCTTTGAAGCATTTTGGAATAAAATGTCAAAAAAAAAATCTGCATTTCAAACTCACATTAGGCGTCGTGGTGCAACTGGGGAGTACTTTACAAGGTCAGTTTAAAATTCAGACGACTGTAGTAAGTAAGCATGATCCACAGTGATTGACAGTCAGAAAAGAGCAGATGGATGGGGACGGATGAAGGCCACAGGGGGAATATGGAGGCAAACTGTGAGGAAAACGCTGAAGGGAAAGGATGAGGGAGAGATGAAAGAGATAGATTCATCCATCCATCCATTTTTGAGTCTCTTATCAGGTGCATGATGGCAACAGAAAGAGCAGTGAACCTAAATGTCCGTTTCCACAGTAACGAATGACTCTCTCCAGTTTACCCAAGCTATCCGACACTAACTGGGAGACTTATATAATAAGGACGTCTAAAATGGCTTATGAGGTACTCCAACCACTTCAACTTCAGCTCCAGTTTGATGGTCAGATCCGCCAAAATCACATTTCCTTGGTCTGTCTTCCAATTCTTATATTGGCTGCTTTGCCCGACTCTATAACATAAAACTTGAAATAAGTCAAAAGGTGTTTGGCGGTATCCCTTTCCTCCACAGTCATCATCTTCATCTTTCAGACTAGTTTCCACCCATCCTTCAGATTGGCAGTTTCATGGCCCACACTGTATCTGTCAGCCACCTTCTCTTGGTTTTAGACTTCTCATGCAAAGAAGCTCTTTCTGCAGCACCTCAGACCACAAGCAATCCCTTTCCCAACACTAAAACCGCTTTCTGTTAGCATTGTATAGTTCCTTCTGCCCTCAAGAAAAGTATGCAAGTGCTATAATTTCACACCGTGTGAGCGATCTCACAGACAAGTCGCAGTATTTCTGACACAAGCATAGCGATGTTCAGCTTCCTGAAGGTCTTCATTTCTGTAAAGGCCTCTATTGAGCTATCAGGACGCCTGACAATTTCTAGTAAAAGCTTATTTGTAGACAATATGACAGTTGTGACTACCTATTGTACTATTATGAAAAGCCATGATTTGTTAGCTCATCCAGATCTTTGAACACTGACAAACATTAGATAACCTACAGGTACAAAGCAGTGATGTGTCATAGAGTGTTTTCAATACCCGATGTTGCTTAGTCCGGTTGAATCAGTCTATGGGAAGTTTTCCACTTGGTAGGGTTAATTTAGGCAGATCTGAACACAACCATTGTACCATTGCAGACTAAAACAACCACACTGACTCAGCGGTCTCAGTCCAGTCACACATTCAATCTGGTGTGGGTTGTTTGTGGTGGACCCAACTACAAGATTTACTCTGTAAGTTGGAGCTCAATGGCTCCAGTAACCAGGTACACTTTGCATAGTGGGATGCAGCAGGCTAGATCAACAGTGGCCAGAAGCTAACTGGAGGATGAGTTGAGATTTGACCTGGAGTAGAGCAACAAAGTACATTGCCTTCTTGCTATTTGGTCAAATAGGATCTTCTTCAGGACCTTCTTCCTTTTATTTATGTTCTCACTGCTGTCCGAGACACATCTCACCAGTTAATGGAGTGAACGTTTGTGGCTTTTAGTGATGCATCTTGGTTTTCTACCAAATGGTCTGCATATTCAGACCACAACAAATGACCTGTAGGTTTAAAATGCCCCTACTTCATGCTGACTTATAAAACCCCTTTTTTGCACTGGGAGCAGGATTGTGATATAAAGTTGCGAGATGAGGAGCTCAGTTGTGTAAAGAGAAATAAAACAGAGAAAGAACAAAAATGAAGAAATACCACCACCAGGGCATGTTGGGACATTTAATAATCTAAATTAAAGGGAAGTCCATGGAAGAAAAGTCATTGGCTCAAGCAAGTGAGCTGTTGGTAAAGAAGATTAAGCACTGGGAGGGAGCGCCTGCTCTGACCACAATCAAACAGAAACTTTTAAATTAGAAAGAGTCAGCGAGTGCAATACTGAGTGAGGGACTGAAGAGTGCTTTTAAAACCCAAAGTCATGCTGAGCTGGCAGAGGCCAGTTTTAAACTCACTTACTGTAAATTGCTAAATACAGTGATTAAGAGTTTGTCATTGTGGCATTTATGGAGAGATATATACTTGTATAATAACAGTTTTAGCTTGACCACCATGCAGTTTTCATTTTATTTGGTTTATTAAATAGTTTCCTTCTCAGCCCGAACAAGAAATCCTTCAAATGAATGAAAAATATCCAAATCATTGAGACTGAAGACACAAGATTTTCACTTAACATACATTCAGGCTTCAGTTAGTGTGTCTGTGTCTGTCCTCTTGTCTTCATCTGCTCCGTGGCTCCAGTTTTATTCTCCAGCTCGTTGTTTTCCCGTAAGTCTGTCTGTCTGGGAGCCGTCGTCAGTGTCACTATTGATTAACGGAGGCTGGAAACCAACATCTGCACCAATAAGAGCCTGAAGGCTGTGAATGTGCTGCTCGGACCATCGATTTAGGAAAGATGAGGACAGAGTGAGGTGTGTGCTTGTGTAGATTGCGTTTAGATGGAGAATCGGGTTGCACTGCTTTGTACTGTAATCACACAAAAGTTACACACAGATTATTTCTGTGTGGATGAAATGTAGTATATGTATGTAGTATCGGTAAGTGAACTGTGTTAAATGCATAAAGCATTACGTCACTTAGCCTATGTGTGTATTCTGAGCATCCCTGCAGAAAAGCAGTAATCTGATTATAAGAACGATAACATCACCACGACTGCTGCCTACACAGTAATGTTACAGACACAATAATGAAAAATGTTATTGTTTTTTTTAGATTTATTTAGATATTAGATTCATTACTTGGCTAAACAAGCATGCTTACTTCAGCATGCTAACAGACTCAGTGATAATGCTAATATTGCAGATGTTTAGCAGGTAATTTTTACCTATCATCATCTTCTGTTAACATGCTAGCTTGTTAATATTTGCCAATTAGGAAATAAAAAGATAAAGTACAACTGAGGCTGAATGTCATTAATATTGTTTGTGATCCTAAACTGAAGTATTTTAAAAAGTCAAATGTAGACTTGATGATGGCGTTAGATAAAAAGTCACCAAAGTCATCCTGAATAAATGAAAACTTTGACGTTCTGGTGGCACGAGAGGAAAAGTCAGTAAAGTCAGTAGGATTCATTCTGTGGGGATCATGAAGTTTGTACAAAATTGAACATGGTTGAAAAGAGCAGTGTTTCAGAAGTTACTTGTCTTCTCACAACAACAACCAACACATTTTAGACTATATAAACTCTGACATTCCTAAAAATTGCTTGTTTGGCTGAAAAGGATTTCAATGGATTTTTGTAAAAAAGTCCAAAAGCAAAACCCAACTCTCCTGAGTCAGGAACCAGCATGGACCAACTACGACTGATCTTGTGTATTCTAGACTCACATTTCCTCAGTGTCTCATCTGTCTCATCCTCACGCTGCACCTGCGGTGTTGTCTTATGGCTGGAGCTCTGCCAGAGCTGGATAGGATTTGTTCCGTTAAAACAAGGCTTTAGCTGTTCTCTGATCTCTACCCTGAGTGTCTTATTCCTTTGATGCTCACTGTATGTGTTGTGTGCCAGACAGAGGGCAAAAAGCGCCAATGATTCTTATTCTTGGCACTATGTTTGCCATATAGTGCATGAGCCAGAAATCCTGAAAATGCATTTAAAAGTGAAGGATGCAATGAAATGTAGTAGGACTTTTTCATGATTGTGAACTGTTTGCTTATATTATAACGATGTATAAATATGAAAAAACTCTTAAAATACATGTTTTTAATGGTGTATCAAAATGTCTGACTAAGAGTAACATTGATGTTTGCATCTCGCTTTCTTTTTTCTTTTTCTTATGGACCAACGTTACATGTGCAGTATCTGATATTATACTCTGTGACCTCTTTTATAGTTTATTCAGACTAATTAGGCATCAACAGCAAAAGGTGGTAATAATAACTGCAGTCACATGTTGATTTTTTTAATTGTTGTTTCCAAAAGCAACAATATTTAAGACTCATACACTTTTCAACATAAAGTCACCATAGGATTTTAAAGCAGTGTTAGTCATTGTCGTTTGCTATATTAGGAAAGTTCTACTTTTCTACAAACTCTGATTTAGCATCTGCCACTGAGGAGTTTGCTGGATAATATTAGATCTGATGGGTTTAATTGCGCTGCCAAATCTCATCAAGATGGAAAGGGAATAAGAGAGACAGGGGGGCGGGAGGAGGGAGACGGAGGGGAGATGGGTGATGGGTAGGAGCAGAAAAGAATCTAGTGGAAAAGGATATATGCCTGTTTGCTCAAATTGAAACATCTTTAATTATTTTTTCTTAACAAGCATCATTGCTATGTTGTTTGTTTTTTTCCAAAATGCCTATGATGGATATAGATCTGTGATTTCAGTTACTACAAAATACCCGTCAATATCAATTTAATCCCTCAATTACTTGCTGTATGTTATCAATGATCTCCACCAGGAATATTATCTGGGTTAAACATGTAGACATTACAATAGAACGTGGAAATAGAAACCATTATGTGATAGAGTCAAGGTCAGAGGAACATTTTACTCCCCGAGAGACGGAGAGAGGTGAGCGAATGATTCATCAGTAAGTGAGCACATGAGTGAATTTGTTTCCGCGAGTGATTGAGTCAGTTATTGTGCTCAAGAGTGAATGAGATGAGAGAAAATGAGAGAGGAGAGAGGGCTGAATATTGTGAGGGTCATTAAGACTGTGCTAAATTTGATTTAACAGCAGTGTGAGATGGACTTGCATGAATTGTTGAGGGGTCTGATTTAGATCATTAGGAGTCTGCGCTGTGCCTCATCATTTTTGACTGGACTCGGTGTGATATAAAGGACGAAGGGTAACACTATCTTGTCAAGAAGGGTGTTTGTTAGATGAACATTTGTCTAGTCTGATATTAAATACATTTGGTTTCAGTTTAACATGTCAATAAATACACACACTGTTCTTACACTCCAGGAGAATTTTCACCAGAAGCTAGAAACATAAAGACTTAAAGATTTGCACACAAGCACAGAGATATACATGCATAGCCTTTTTTTCTCTGATTTTCAAAGCCATGATTACACATGGTTCTGCTTTTAGCCACACCAACAGTGTGACTCGAGATGGAAATGTTCGGTCAGTCCATTGGTCCAGATTACTGCATGGACTGTCATTAACTTGGTTCACACATTCATGGTTCCCAGAGAATGAATCCTGCCAACTTTGGTGATCCCCTGAAGTCTCATCTAGCGCCACCATGAGGTCGAGATTTGTGGTTTTGAGTGAAATATCTCAACAGCTATTGGCTAGATTGTCATGCAATTCAGTGCAGATATTCATGCCCCCCTAAAGGTGAAGTGTTATAACTTTGATGATCCCAAAACTTATCCTCTAGTGCCATCGTCAAGTGAAGGTTTTAACTGTCCAATCTTTGGTTTATGACTAAATACCTGCAAAACTAATGTCATTCCCACCAGCCTCAGCTATACTGCGCTTTGTGTTAAATGCTAATTTGCACATATTAGCATGCTAACACATTTAATTAAAATGTTGCACATGGTAAACATTAGCATAATAGCATTGCCTTTGTGAGCATGTTGGCATGCTGACATCAGCGTATACTAGCTACAACTCAAAGCACTGCTACTACAACGCTATTACAAATATTACAGACGTTGATGGATATACGTGTCAGTGTGATTTTGTAGCACTCATATTGAAACAGGCTTTACAAGGTTTTTCACAATAAAGGAAAAGATAGCAGGGGAGAAAACCACCAAAGAAGGAATAGAAGAATACAATCAACACATCATTGCTAGATGTGCAGACTGCAGAAAAATTACACACACTCAGTGAAATTGACTAACATCCCAACAGAATAACTCTGCGCATTAGATTCTGTCAATTTATTTATCCATTTCCACTTCACCACGTAAGAAAATGTATGTGTGCACAGAATCTGCAGTACTTCTTTTATAAATGCAGTTTGTATGTTAGGCAGTGGCCTATATATGGTTTTATTTGTACCTATTGTTTATAGTTCTGCTGTCCTCAAATCTAAAACTCAGTCTTGCTTGAACCTTTGACCTTATGCCACCTTGTTTTTCATCTCTATTTAGGAAAGGTCTTCCTTGGCAACAAAAAAGAGATTGCAGAGAGCCGAATCCCTGAACTCAACGCGTATATGAAGGTAATCATATTTCATTTCATGCACAGTGGAGCCTTTCTGTACAATAAGGACAGAGTAGTTGGCATGCTTCTGCAGCATGCAGTACAGTAGCCTACAACTTGTGGGCTGAGCGATACTGTAGGTGGATAAGCACTGACTTGGATATTTCAGCAGTAGTTTGCAGATCGAGCTCAGCATGTAGGCGTTGCTGCTCTCCTCTCTTTGCTTTGCCCTGTGCCCACATTACGTCTGACTGACTGTAGCTGTGGGACTTTTGACATGTTTCAGTGTTGCTCCATCGCTAAAAACACGATCAGGTTCTCTTTCTCCCACTCACTCACTTCTCTTTTCTGCTTTACTCTTTTATTCCCGCAACCTACATGGTTCTCACTTTGCCACACTCTCGCCTTCGCTCGCCTTGCACTTGTAATCTTTCTCGCTTCATCGCCTCCCTTTTCATCCACTCCTTCTGACTCTCCCACCACCCGACTTCTCCTTCTCCTCTTCTATCAAACTCCCACTCTCCTTGCACCCCTTTTTCCTCATATGACCATGCACACATATCCCCCTCTTTTTCCCATTTTTCCTTCATGTTACCCATCTTCCACTTCAAACACCGCCACTGTATCTTTCCTCACATCCTTCTCTGCTACAATCTTCCATTACTTTCCTGTTTTCCAACCCCTTTCCATCCCATTCACCATCATTATTCTCCCTCTCTCTTTCTCTCCCAGAGGTTGCTGGGTCTGCCACCATGGTTGTTACACGACGAAGCACTCAGGATGTTTTTCTACCAGATGGATCAGGACAGCCAACACCAACCACAAGCTCTCAGGCGTCTCCGCCCACCTACTCGCAAAGCGTAAGCCCCCTGCACACCTTGTTAACAAGCAGAAGCAGAGACCGATTGGTAGTAATGCTGAGCAGTTAAACCCCTGAACCCCTGAAAAACCCAATTTTTAGGGGAAATATATGAATTTGATCTCTATTCTTTAGTTAAGATGTATTATCTGTGCATGGTGACATAAAGATGATGGAAAACCTGTCATTAGCAGCTCTC
Organism: Scomber scombrus; assembly: GCF_963691925.1. Lineage (NCBI taxonomy): Eukaryota > Metazoa > Chordata > Actinopteri > Scombriformes > Scombridae > Scomber > Scomber scombrus. The sequence continues at coordinate 29,640,828 of NC_084971.1, forward strand.
AAAACGCCCACCCAAAACTATTTTTTGTGCATGTGATACTCTTTGAAGAATGGCTCATAAGTTCAATTCAACAATATCAGATCTTATCATCAGAAGAAACAAACTCCAATAGTATGAAGTGTTTGAGAGTGCAAAGGTGACCGCTTTGATGAATCAGATTTAAAGCTGAGGGACCTCAAATTGTTGATGAAGTGAGGTAATTATGGGCATTTAAGGGCTTGTTTGTGCCATTAATTGAATCAACTTTTTAGTAAATAAGAAAAAAAACTACATGGAGTTAGTTAAATCAATCAAGGCCTTGACAATATGACCTTTCCAATGTTAATTTGTGAAATATTGGAAGTGTTTTGATCATCACAACATCAATCTAGTGTCATTTCATTTTTTAAGAGTAGGTTCCTTCATCCGAAATAATTCATAAATATGTTTTTAAATGAAGATGGAGCAGAAAGAGTGAAGGTCATGGTAACATGGTTGTCTCCAAGGAAGAGAGAAATGATGCAAGAGAAAGAATTTACCCCCACAAGTAAACCCTGACATGTTCAGACTGTTGTGATTTCTATTAATAATTAAACTAGTTGTCCTCACGCGAACATGTTTGCAGTTCTGTGTCAGCTTGAAAAACGGCTTGAAGAGGACGGCACAGTAAACCACATAAATATCATATAACCACAGAAATACATGAAACACACATCAGCAACCTTGGAATTAAAAATTTAACAACGTTGGCGTCACCCAAAATGTAAACTGGTAATAGCACATTGTATTCAGCATGTAATGAAAGCTTTAGATAAACGGATGATAACTGAAATGTAAGCTATCATAATATCATGATATTGCAAAAGTATCATGCTTCCATTTTACATTATTGTTTCAGTCACTTATAACTTAACTTTAACTTCCTTAAAGAGCTGCAACAATTAGTCTATTAATTGATTAGTTAGCCGACAGAAAATTAATAGCCAACTATTTGTTTAATCAATTAACATTTTAGTCATATTTTAAGAGGAAAATTCAAAATTCTTTGTTTCCATCTCCTTAAACACAAATAATACTATTGCTTTGTACCTTTGGTAAACAGCAACCACCTCTAAAGCTGGAAGAACAGACGTGTATCTGTTCATGAAACTTTCCTCAGACCCACCAATTATTCAGAAAGGTTATTTGTTTGAGCTCAGGGTCAGTTGACCACATTTTTGCACACTTCCTCTAGAACACTACATTATTAGACATCTTGTCTACTTTCATAGCCAAAGTGACTCAGAGTGAATGAGTGTTGGGGTCAAACTGTAGAGCATTGTAACAGGAATCTTTTCTTTTGAGGTACGCTTGAGCTGCTAAACGGAAACACTTGATCGTCTGGCAATCTGACAAAATCTTGAATCTCGAGGACACTCTAAAAAGTACTTTAAAAATATTAGAGATTTTGTTCACTGTTTCTTTAAGTGACCTCACCTCAATGGGAGTGTTGTTGTCCTTGTTGAATAAAGCCAATGCTGATTCACCATGACGCATTCTCTTCTCCTCAATCCTGTATCTTATGACATGGAATGTGCTCAAAATTCATAATTTTTAAGAAGGTCTTTGAAGTGGTTGAATGCTTTTCTGAGGTAATAAGGCACAAGGAGCCCAACAACAGAAACAGGAACTGATGCTCAAATATATCTGTTGTGTGCTATTCAGTCAGTCAGTCAGTAATTTACATCAAGGAACTGACCAGCCATAGCAAATGGTTAAACGGTTATATCCGTCAGTAAAAGGCGCTGATGTTGTAGAGCAGTGGTCTCCAATCCTGCTCCTGGAAAGCTGCATGGAAACCCCTGCATGTTTTAGGTATCTTCCCACTCTAACACACCTGAGATGCCGAAAACATGCAGGGCACATACATGAACTTTAGATCTTCAGTTTAGTATCTAATACCAAAAACTCAGCTCAGGGATGAGGTTGTGGTGGTGGTGGAAGCTGCTGCAGCAAACAATGTTAGAATTAAGGTATTAGCAGCATAGTCAGTGAGAAATGTCAGTTTATAAAAGACCTCCCGATCTTTTTAATAGTCAGCTGGTAGCTAAGCAGCAGATGAACGAGTCACTGATGGGGAAGCATGAATGAAGCAGCTGATACGTGACCTCGAGGCTCTGCTTAAACTAATGCAATGCTCCACAAATCTTTTATTAGAATAAGTATTTTCTAACAAATGCTTTTCAAATAGTTGATATAAGTAAAAACCTCTTTGTGTTTAAACTTAAACATTTGGCCTGGAACTGTGTTCACTAACTGGATACTGATGGTAAAGGACTGTAGCTGAATGCAGTGACAGTCAGTTATCTTTTTAACTGTACTGATTTTTTAAAATATAAACGCAACAAGTTATTTGATGGCTGAAATCACTCAGTGTGTGAAATTTAGTATGCAAGAGTGTAAGTAAGTAAGTAAGTAAGTAAGTAAGTGATGATTTTATAGGGAAATGCAGAACATCCAAGGATGTAAAATACTGAATAATCATCTTGAGGACCAGCGACAGGTGATACAGCTGTCTAGCGCGCCATAAATACTTGATAGAAGATTAAAATCTATCCTGAGTTATGATGTCCCATTTGCCAAATGAGTGCTGCTTTGATTCCTCACATCTCATCCTTGCAACTCTCCGTCACATCGTAAATGACTGGAGTTAAGTAGAGAGGAAGAGATGGAGGTGAGAACATTTGGCGCTGAGGAAAAATTTACAGACACATATTATTACTGTTTTTACGGTCTACTTCCTCATTCATAACGGAAAATCGAGCTTCTGATTGGCCCATTTCCATGTGGTCAAGTTTCACCAGCAAGAGATGTGGTAAAGAGGGACTCTCAACAGGAAATGATGCAAAGTTAGACTCTCATTACTTCCTCTCCTCTTACATCTGGCCTGCCTTTATTCAAATGTACGTATCATCAGTTTGTGTGTGTTGGAATATTAGAAGGAACTGTGACATTTCCTCTTTTAAATGTCGCAACTTATTAATTACAGGCATTGTCCCAGAGCTGTAAAACCAGATGCATCTTGTCACATTGTTCTAATAGTTTACTTCAACTTCACATTTACATTTTATAACTTTTTTTTAATGATCAGCTTCACTGAAACAAGAGTTTTCTTGCACCATTAAACTACTGGCTGCATTTTCTTGATACTAAATTGGTCCATTGTTTACAAATAGATCATACATTTTGTGATTTGGCATACAAATGATACATTTTAAGTAATGTTCAACATTGTTAAATTGAAATGTAGACACCACTTAACTTATTCTATTTCAAAAAGGGAAAAGATATAATTTGGTTTTGCACAAGAGCTCGGCTGATGTGTTTTAGGCCGAGCATTGTAGAGTTAAATGCTAATATGTTGCTAAATGCCTACATTTGCTAAGTAGCACTATTAGCAAATTACAGCTGATGCCATTACTTTCTGTACGTATTTAATCACCTAATTATCTGGCAAATTGAAATTTTGACCTTGACTAGTGTTGTGAAAAGTCAGGGGATCACCAAAGTTATTAGGGTTTGTCATCTGGGAAACTCAACCCTGCAGCGGGTGTCATGGCAATTCATCCAATAGCTGTTGAGATATTTCAGTCCATGGTGAATGGACTGACAGACTGACATTGCCATCGATAACCCTTAGATACTGTTCATATTTTACTCCCTTGCAGTATGTTTTAGGTACATTTTGACCCAGTCTAAGAATCCCCTCATAAAAAGTGTCTTTACCAAATTTTGAACCACAGATCTGTTTAGAAAGCATCAATAGTCGATCTGACTGATCAATAAATGTGATTAAACATTTTTTGAGAAAAAACACTTACTTTCACACAATATCATGTCCTATTTTAAAACATGAAAATATAACTTAACAGTAATTATTTAAATGTATTTTATAGAAACTGAAAATGACAAGAACTTTACGGAACGATGAGGTTTATTGTATAACCATCAGAGCCATCAGTCTTCACTGCTACATCATAACTACTATCTTATTCTTATTAAAACTATTAACTATTTATTTAACTAAAAACCAATAGATACATAAGGGTCAACATCAATGAACAAAGACTTGTAGCACCTTTACAGAAGTGTAACACATATTTTCATTTTTGTGCATTGTGGGCCACTATAGGAAAAGTCATCACATTTCAGGGTAAAAGAAAACAACATTTGGAGTGTTATTAGAGCTGTCAAATGGCAAATTGGGTCAAATTTGACCTGGACAGTATATAAGGGTTTAAACCCTGTTGCTAACATGGCTACAAATAGATTGGCCCTGACAGCAGCTTTAATTAAAATGTCAAGCCTTAAAATGGTTCAGTTTGGATGTCATTTTAGGGGATAATCCGTCCTTTTATTGATCCCACCTGCAGACTGCATGTTCACGTACAACTGTCTTCCTGTCTGTCTCTTTCTTTGTATTTTAGGAAGACAGTCAAACCCAATATGGACCTCTTCGCCTCCCCCAGGGCCGAGGTAAGTGTGGTTACATTTTTTGTTTTTGTTGCTTTGGTTACAATCTCCATGGCCACCGATAGAGTAACAACCTGTTAGTCAAACAACCACACACTATGCAGCACATCATATGATAAAGTCAGCACCCTTTGGAGTGACTGTAACTCATGACAGGCAAAACAAAAAGACAATTTAACACAGTTACACCCACAGCACTGCATTACTTTGTAAGCTTCAACACCCAAAAATACACACTAGAAAAGAAACAACACACAAACTTATCTACTGATGTGACAAATCAATAAGGATGACTTAATTCGTCAAGTGTCGTGTCACATTTTTCTCGTCCCTCTCGCCTGTGACTCTGTTGTCCTGCTTCACTTCCTTTTTTTAATTTCTGTATTCTTTTTTCACATCAGCCTCCCCGTTCCTTCCTCACTTTCTATCCTTTACCTCCTCTCACCCCTCCCTTTAAACAACCTTTAGGTTTGTCCTTGTTTCCTTTTCTTCTCCCCTCCCTCTCTCTCTTTCCAAGGTTGTGACCATCTCTCATCCCTCTCTCCGCCTCCTCCTCGTATCCTCCTTCACATCCTCTCATTTTTATTCTGTTCATGCCCTCCACCCTGACGCTGTAAAATAAAAAAGGGGAAATTGAAACTCTTTTTTTAATGCACTCGTTTACCCAGAAGATGTTTGTTTTTGAAGATTTGTAGCTTGTGAGGTTCACGTTCAGGTGTGTTGGAGAGTTTTCGGGCATATTAGAGGTTAAAGTGGTAATGATCTGCCAGTTAAAGTCTCCAAGGAGGCAAAAAATGGCTTGTATTTTTTGTCTGGTCAGCACAATGTTATAGATTGCCCTTTAAACACACACGCTTTTACTTGTATTGTACTTGAACACCCTCACTGTCACGAAGCAAGGCCATACAGTTTGATCTATATAGCACATTTCATTACAGGTCCACTGTACCAGAATCAGTCCTCACAGAGATATTAGTATATGAGCAAACACATAAAACACAAGGCTATTTTTAAACAGTGCTTTTTAGTCACTGTGTGTAATAATGTTTGTGTGGGAGTAGTAATGTTGATAGTACAGTCAGGCTGACGGATGACAAACGCAGCATTATTGTGATGTTTTATTTAAGTGCATTGTAATGTGTGTGAGTCTTTGTGTGTATTGTCCACATGTGTGTGTTGTTATGAAGTAATTTTTTGACATCTGTCATTTAAGTTTCATTTTAGTTAAAGAAAACTGTTGAGACTCTTTAGGGAAAGGTGACAGCACATTGATTTGAATCTTCTGAAAAGCTTAATTTAGTACAGGTATGATTACGCCTTCACCAAATATACTCAGTATGTGACTAAGAAGTATGTGTACCTCACCTGAGTCAACACTGGTACTAGATAACAAACTATGATTTCATTTAGCAAATGTTTTTATCTGAAGCTGCATACATCCGAGAGTTGATAAAACACAAGCAAGGATCTGATAGGACGTATGTAGCATCATGCAGTGTGCACAGAGGGAATGCATAGAGTGCACTGAAGCAGACTTTTTCAAGTGCAGTCATGCATTTGATGATTTGAGCTTTAACATCATCTATCAGCAGAAACACAAATAATTGTTTCACTGCCGTTGGATCTGATACAATATTTTGGGATGCATATTCATATTGTAGCTTTAAACAAGTCAAAAGAGTTTTTCAGTGTTTATTTAAAGTAATTTTCAAAAATGTAATTACATTTGGTAAATATTCTCACTGCATTAGCTGCTCTTTCTCTCTTGTTTTAAGAATATAAGGTTTCAGAACTCAGTTATAGACAGAAATGACTTGATAAGTTGGAGATTTTTTTGCAGTTTGAGTGCCTGTGTGTGAGTGTGCGTGTGCGTGTGCGTTTGCGTGTGTGTGTGTGTGTGTGTGTGTGTGTGGTTCGCCCATACACCGTGCACCTTAGTATATGTCTGCAGGTGAAGTGTATGTTTCTGCAGCTCTTGAACTATGTGTGCGTTATGCCCTTGCGAAAGTGTTTAACTTTTCCTAACCTTGCACTACATAGACAAGGGTGCAGTTTGTCCACACACATACACACCGTATCCGTCTCTGCACACTCCAGTGGTTTTATATTGCCAAAGTGAGCACAGCAACTCAATTTTACTCTCCTCTCCGTCTCTCTCTCTCTCTGCCTCCCTTCTCTCCCACACAGAAGTGAAACATTGGTGTACTCTACTCACGAAGCTTCCAGCCTACTCAACATTTATTTTAGGCCTTTTTCTTTCTCTCTAGAAAAAAAAAGAGTGCTCCTCGCCATGTTTATATGTGTTTGTGCATGTCCTGCCGTCTGTTTTTTCAGCACAGGGAAGCTGATTTTAAGTTCTGTCCAAACAGTGATCAATGGCTGGTCTGAGTGTGATGGATAAGCAGAGAACACGGGCATTTGTCACAGTAGAGCTGCTGCAAGCGTTAGCGTTTACGCTACAACACTTCATTCCACTCCACTTAGTATTAGCTCAGGCTTAGCCCCAAACAGTGCGATGAGTAATTGTTGTTGGCTGTGGCACTATGAGCTGCAAACAAGGTCAATGGGACAGGCTGCTGTTTGTTAACATCAGATTTTAATGATGCACAAGCTGGGGGGCTGCGTTGTAGGTTGTAAAAAAAAAAAAAGCGGAGTTAGACAGATAATGAAGCAGGAATAGATAACGGAAAAGAAAAGAGGCTGAGAGGAAAAGTGATGGAGTGCAAAAATGCAAAAAGAACCCATAAAATTAAAAAATTGAAAATCAAGCAGATGATAATCGACTGAGGCTCAACCTATATTCTTTTGCAGCGAGAGCCATTAAAGCAGAAATTAGATCCTATTCCAGATAAGGACGTACCGGAGCAAAAAAAGGCTGATATGCAGGTACGCTTATGTCCTCATCAGGAAGAAATATGACAATACAACTCAGATCGTTTAGATGTACTAAATGAAATTAAACTGTGTAGCAGCGGGACCACTGGTGCATGTAGATGTGCCATTGGGGTAAAATATGCAGGTCTACAGTATATGCAGATTTTGCAGGTCTGTAAATGGAGGTCATATGAAATGTCACATCATTGCTTTTTACCACTTCAACTCAGTGGATATGTTTCTTGATATGCATATAGTTTAAACACTGAATATAGAGGTAAAAATTACACATTTAATTTCAAGCAAATTAAGTGAATCTTTGCGTGTGTGTGTGTGTCTCTCAAACTTATTTTACTACAATATTCAATCACTTTTTCATCATAGTGACATACTCGCAAATATTTAGCACCCAATTCTGCAGCTTAGCAGCTTGTATAGCAGTGTTTCAGTCTCACAGCACATTAATTGCTTAGTCTCATCGCTCTCATCAGCCCGTTAGCAACCACAGCTGGCAGCTGTTGGCAGCAAGTGAGCGAGCTCTGATAAACTAACAAACCAACTGTATGCTCACTGCCCAGCAGCAAAGAACAGACAGACAAAGTTAGTAACTAATATGATAAAGAGAGTTCAACATCTAGCACCTAGAGTCAGAGTTGAAAGGTACCAACGGGTGGCTAGAAACATGAAATTGACATTAATATTGTTCTTCGTTGGCTTCATTGTTTTTATGTCAGGGTTGAGTGTCTGTCAGCTTGTTTTCTTGTTTTTTGCACTCAAAAGAACAATTAATGCAGCTTTAATTGAAGAAAATTGAAGAACTGGGTTGTAATTCAAATGTTTTAACTGCTCATGAGAAGAAAGATCCTAGACTCAATTGCATGAATCAGTTTTTGGTTGGATTATCATAATGTAATATATGTATATGTATTGATTGATGTTTTCATGCATGCAAAATACCCACAATCAATACATTAACAGTAAAGGGTTTTGATTTAAGTAATACCAGAATAGACACTCCCTGTGTGACAGGTGAAAAGGAGAAGGCACCTGCACAGATATAGGCCTTCTGCACACACACACACACACACACACACACACACACACACACACACACACACACACACACACATCTGTACATATGAATATCCTCCTATGGTCCTTAGGCCTTATAGAAAGTGGGCCATCTAGTTAAAAAAACTGCAATTTCATTAAATGTCAGGAAGAGGGGAAAAAAAAACTTCAATTCTCATTTCAACCTCCCTATTGCCAGACTAACGAGCCAAGGGTTTAACAAGCTCATTAAGGCGGGGTCGGCGCCAGTCTAATTGTACTGGATGATTGCTCCTGTGGCTTGCTGAACCCAAGGGTTGTGTGGCTACATTTAGAGATCTGCCTTTAAGTGGGCACCTGAGGTTCACCAGCACAAAATACCTGCTCTGGAGAAACTGGAGCACAGTGACAGGAGACAAAATGATATTACTGTTGAGTTTGCATTGTTAGATTATTTACCAATAATCTAATTAATGAGGCTGATGACATTCACATTCATTGATCTCTCTACATCTTTTATGCTAGTCTTCTTGCCTGTTTGTTGAGTAACATGTATAAATGCTGAATCACACAATAAAGGTCTTTCTCTTTGATTCAAAGTGATGCCTAAGAATTGCATCGTTTATTAGTCTGTAAAACACTTTGGTCGGAGCAACCAATCTCAATGTCTGGCCAAACTGTAATAGCCTGGTTCAATATCTTTGAATTGCTGCCTTCGGATTCAATTTGTTAAGCAATAGGACCAATATGTCTGGTGTTGTGCTCATTGATGACTGTTTTCCAGGTTGGTAAAACATTTGATCAATCAGAAGTTTGTTGGAGGGATTAAAACTCGAGACCTAATTTCCCTACATACAGTAAGGAGCATGCGTAAAAACAATTGCGATAGAAAATTGTCGAGAAGATTTGATAAGATGGATTCAGCTGTGCAGGTTGTTGTAAGCCAATTTACAGAGTTAACATATCCTAAATCTGAGTATTTCATGATCATAATGAATAATGTCAAGTTAAATGCTCCTAGCAACTGCAATGACTTGCAAAGCTTCTGTGTCGACTGAACATTATGTTGACATGACAGATTCAAGGAAGGACAAATCAATACAAAATTACAGAAACAAGCAACACAAACACAATGTATATCGTTGAATGTTACGAGTGTTTTTTGTTTGCTTGGCTTTGTCTGTGGTTCTGTTTATGTCACACACTGAGGAAGTTTTTTGTAATCTTTCAATGTTAAATTTCAAACCACTGGTTAAGATTTTTACCCTCTTTTTAACTTTTGATAGTTTTTTACCATCATCACACCTTGTAACTCATCTTGAAGTGAACTGATGTTGCTAGGCAGACGCTAAAATACACAATACACAATACACTGTTTTCATACAGTCACTTTCTGCCCACAGCGATGACTAGTACCCATACTTAACTTGTCAAGTCAGCTTTACACATGGGTGGTGAAACCAGTTGTGAAGACAGAGAGAGTGTAAGAAACAGAATGAGTAAAAAGTAAAAGTTAAAAGAGAGAGATAGAGAAAGAGAGAGAGAGATGAAAGGAGATATAGTGAGAGGGGAATTGCTTTGTCACATCGTATTTGGTGTTTGTGCTGCAGATAGTAGCTTATCACCTTGAACACATTCTGCATCATCTATAAATTACAGCCAGCGGCAGGTCCGCACTAAAATAAAACAGCGTCTGGAATAAAACATTAAAAATAGCAGCCCTGAATTCAAAGTGTGTGTGTGTGTGTGTGTGTGTGTGTGTGTGTGTGTGTGTGTGTGTGTGTGTGTGTGTGTGTGTGTGTGTGTGCGTGCGTGTGTGCGTGTGTGTGTGTGTGTGTGTGTGTGTGTGTGTGTGTGTGTGTGCTGGCATGTGTGTGTGTGTGCTGGCATGTGTGTGTATGCATGTGTCCTCCGGGTCAGGGTAATCTCAGTGGATTGTTAATCCAGCCAGCTCCCTCTCTCCCCAGCTTCATTAATCTGCCACTAGCCTCTGTCTCATTTTCTGCAGGCACACACAAACGCACGCACGGCATCGCTCACTCGTTTATTTATTAGGGCGCGACTCATGCACATTCTCTCATGCACACTCTCTCTCATTGCACATATACCCTAAAATTTAAGATTTTCAAGACAGGAATCTGTGCTGTGATGCCACTTGAGTCAGCGTCAGCCTGTGCTATCTGTGCTTAACATTACATTAGCTGCAACTAGTATAAAACACCTGAATCTTTACTGTCAGGTGATTCGAGTCAAGTTGCATTGTAGGTAATGTTGGCAATGTTGAAAAGGAAGAAAAATGCATGAAATAAATAAAGAAAAAAGAAGACTTTAGTGTGAGTCAGACAATGTGCAATGCCAAATCTGAGAAATATTCTTTAAATGGCTCAGAGAGAGTCTCACTCTCACTTGAAGGATTTAAATTGCTGTCAAGTCGTGCACATTGCTTCCCTTGCCTGTCCAGCTCAGATGCAATGTTTTGGAAGGTCCATGAATTTTTGCGCTGCAGCTTTAACGACAGCTGTTGTAGTTTTAATTTGACATCATTAACTCAGCTGATCATGTCGACCACAGTTTTGTCTTTTCCTTGCAGCTTAATTAAGCACATTCAACATGTTGGTCAGATCTGTTAAAAATGCCAAATCTAGCAGCCGCTAATCCTCATCAAGTTGTTTGTATATTGGATGTTTAGTACCAAGGACAAAATCCTTTTTCTCTGTTAGGAGCTCTGTAAGAATTTGGACCTACTCAGCCATCTCACTTCAGTGTGTAACAAGAGGTCAGCGTGGTTGCAGTCGGCCTCCTCCAGATACGCACAAAACAGCTTTTTTTGAAGAGATCTCGCCTGAATAGAACAAAAGATTTTCATTGACACATCCATGAACTCTTAGTTAAAGAAGTACGGAAATGTGTCCCTGTCCTTGCATTTTGCAATGAATCCATCAGAATGGCTCACCATCTCAGGCGCACAATTGGCGGTGATAAACACCAACTTAGATATTAGGAGCTGGGTTTTATCAATGTTTGAAAAATGTCCTTACCTTGAGTGTGTTCTTTCATTGGTAACATTGTTCATAGTTATTCTGTCAGTCTTTGAATAACATTTTAATGAAAATACACAGTAGCATTGAATGGTTTAGGTTCATGGACTCCTCGAGCTGCAGTGAGAAAGCAGTCTGCTTTGTCCTTCCACAGTTGCTGCATCAAATCATCAGCCATCACTTCATAGCATCATGTAACTGTGCTCCTCTATAACTGAACAGCTTTGATAGAGGATACTGTTTCTGGTTAGTTTTAAAATCCTAAAATGATTCTGCTGCCTCAACGAAGGCCTCTTTTACCATTTGTCCATCTCAGAAGAACATCTTATCTTTAATGATGGTATGATTCACTCTGAATGATGCTTCGGTGGCTGCCTTTGCTTTTGAATCCAGCTGTGTGAAAAGTAACTGCTGTCTGATTACCTGAGATTGCAGACCCCTCACTTTATCGTTCTCAACTCACTTTTAGGAAGTCTCTGTTGTAATATTTATGAAGGGTTTGAAAGTGCCTCTGCATGAATAGGACATGGTACAACAAAAATTCTCCCATTCCACATGGAAGTGCTTTCAGCTTTCATCTTCTTACTTTGTCCCGCACTAATTTTTATATTGTTCTTTTGCTATTACATATTCATTTAAATTGGTAGGCGAGGTTGGTAGGAATGAATGAGGTTAGCTCACTCGAGGTTTCTGTAAGCTAACTTTGTATTCTGGGTTTCTGTGCAGTGCTGATTTCAGAAACCAAGTGGGACCTTAATAGGTTAGTTGTTGTAAAGGTAGCGTAAAGTTCTCTCCAGCAGCAGACTGGCCGCTCTTTTTGTCAATCAAGTTGCTGATGTCATAGAGAGGAGGGATGAACATCTGAAAAGATTTGATATTAAAATATGCATTTTTTAATGGCATATAATATACCAGCATGACCTTTGCATGATCGACATGCTGGGCACCCCGATTTACAATCATAATTCTGATCACCTAATGAATGGAGGGTCCATTAGTCACCCCCCTTTTAGCTCTAATTGGTCTCCACCATCTCCTGAGAGAAATATCTGGGTCTTTAGCTGCTAAATGTTCCACTGTGCTCACTGACTATTAGCTAACTTTGCCTCTGTGCTGTTCGGTGCTGGGCAGGTAGCATACAGTGGCTTTGTTATACCTTTCACTGGGAACAGCTGCCTTTTTGTGTGTAAGTGACACTGATGAGAGCAGCTGAGAGCGACTGCAGACTCAAATTTCTGTTAGTTCATCACTATGAGTGACATGTAATTTTCCCCTTGAATAATGTGAAAATATTTATTATTTCAGCGTTGAGCTTTAAGCGTTTCACTCACTCACTCACTGTGAAGCGACCATATGAAGACAGCATTGATCGATCAGTTTAACTTTTCTCATCTCCTCCTCCTCCTCCTCTTTTTCACCTCCCTCCCACTGCTTTAACCGCTCCTCATTCTTTTTTTGGACTTACTCTACCTCTGTGAGCCAAACTCCAACTCTCTTTCAGTTTCATGCGATTGCTCTCCTACTGTGGTTTTCATCCCCTCCCTTATTTCTCAGCCTTATTTCCTTATTCATCTTTGCACTCTCGTCCCCTCTCTCTTCTCCTTTTTAGACATCGATAACATAAAAGCATATGCATGAGGCTGCTCACTCGTCTGTGCAGCTGAATACCAGAAAGAGTGTGCACATGTGTTTGAGTTTGGATCCAAATGTTAGAGTCAGATGTTTGCAGATGTTGTGTTTGTCATGCACAATGCAAGCTCTAATACACTTAAAAGATTGCTGTAGAGCTGCACCTCTTTGCGTGTGTGTCTGTGCGTGTGTGTGTCTGTAATAGGCTACTTCATCATCTGTCTGTTGGAGGGTCCCTTTGCTAAAGGACAGGAATCGGTTTAAAACGATGATAATGACTCTATTGTGTTGTACTTTAAATGCAAATTAATCTCTGCCAAGCATCTGGCAGCATCCCCTCAGGCTGTACCACTTTTGAAAACTCTTCCTGCTACATGCTTTTTACCTCATCCCACACACACATACTCACACAGTTTTATACACTTAACATACATAAGTGATGCATTCATGCACGTAGTACTGAGATGATTATCTATAAGCTGATTAATGAACATAGATCAACGACAATTTATATATGCCATTATTTTACAAAAAATGCTAAACTCTTGCTGTGCTCATCCCAAATGAGAGGTTTTACTGTTTTTTTTCAGGTTGATAACCTTTTAAATTGAACGTCTTTGGGTTTGGTCGGACAAAATGAGCATCAAGGACATCACCTCAGACCTCGGCATCCTTCACTGTTTTCATAAAATAATTGACACAGTAATGGATAATGAAGTTGGAACCAATCTGCAAAAACTTGCACACCCACACACGCACACTTTCATACACTAGCATGAATTCATCGGTACTGTTACAAAGCAGAAAAGCAAGAACAGTCTACAAACATGAAATTGTCTAATAATATCCCTTCTATCTGCGCTCTCTCTCTCTCTCGCATGCAAACATCTTTTTATGTTCCAAAGTTGACTCCTTTTTTCATCGCATCACTTCTTTCCTCACAAATCTTCACTTATTCAAACTAAAACAATGATCATTGTCTTCTCTAGCTTCCCCCTCAATCTCTCACTCTCTCTTTCTCTCACTTAAACACACTTAAAAACACTCTATCATTCTCCATCAGCACGCACAAAAAGTGTTCAGTCCTACCTGTCCGCTCTCACCGTCTCGTCTCTCTCTGTGTTGAGTGTGTCCGTCCCTCTCTTTTCTCTTCTCTCACTTCTCTCCTCTCACTCACTCACGTGTGTATATATATGTGTGTGTGTGTGTGTGTATGTGTGGTTTCCTCTGTGTGTGTGTGTGCGTGTATGGCTGTATGTGTGTTTCCCAGGCGATGTTTGACTTTCGCGGCAACGGCAAGGCGGAGTTGAACCTGAAGAGGGGAGAGGTGATCTTCCTGCTGCGACGAGTCAACGCGGAGTGGCTGGAGGTAAGAATAGAAACAGAGAGAGGGAATGGGAGAGGGAGGGGGGAGAGAAAAAGAGAGAGAAGGAGGGAGGGAGGGAAAGAGAGATGATGGGTGCGAGGGAAGAATGGGAAATATATTAGAGAAGTGGTGGAGATGAGCGAAAGAGAAAGAAAGGAGACATCTTGAGTGAGAGGAAGAGGAGAGTGAAGGGGCAAAGACAAGGAAAGGGGTTAGAGATGGATAAATGGAACAGGAGAGAGGGAAAGAGGGAGAGAAACAGTCAGAGAGGGAAAGGGGAAGACAGGAAAAAGAGCCCACAAACAGAGAGAGATAAAGAGGATGGATGCAGGGGTATAAAATGCAGGCAGAACAAAGAGAAAGATGGAAGAAAACAGGAAGATAAAAAGTGTGGGGATTCATTTACAGGGACTGACCAAAAAGGACAGAATTAGAAGAAAAGAAGAAGATTTTGTTGTAACTTTAAAGAGTGCATGCACTGCATCACTCTATCACAAAAGATAACCAAAGGTGTACATAATTTGGTGTGGAAGAACTTCACTGGCCTGCTCAGAGTCCGGACCTCAAGTCTCATCAGCAGCTTTGGGATGAACCAGAACACTGACTGTAAGCCAGACTTCATATATAAAACGTTGTGTTGACCCCACTAAAGCTCTTGTGGCTAAAATGAAGCAAACTGCTGGAGCTAGTTTCCAACATCTTGTGAAAACCCCTCCAAAAAGAGCAGAAGGTGTAATAACAGCACATTAATGCCCACTTTTTTGATGACATACATAATGGTGTGTTGCTCAGGTGTCCATATGCTTTTGGCCATGTGGTGTATTTCAGTATTGGTTTATCTAAGTCCTGAAATAGTTTGCTTTTTAATGAACTTTTGAACATCTTTGCAAAATAAGTGATCAAGGAAATACAGTGGAAGGCATTTATAGTGATCAAGGTTACAGTGATCAGCTGCTTATATGGATCAAAAGGCTCAGAGCACAATCATTCCTGCACAAATACTATTAAAATGCTTATAGTAACCAAGTAGTCTGCTCATAGTGTTCATTTTGGGTCTTGTTTAGCAGTCTCCAGCAACCAGGTGTGAGCGTAGTTAAGCCTTAAGGTGAAGTAATAGTAATAATGCATTTTATTTAAAGGTTCCTTTCAAAGCACACCTTACAAACACATAAAAAACAAGCAATGGAGAAAAAAAAGTGATATTGTTTAGCTTCATCTTCAACTCAAAAAAAGCAATTTCATTATCAATATAAGGCTGAATAAGCTTGGGGAGAATAGTTGTGTTTCAAGGCAGGATTTAAAGGTTGCAGATAGATTCAGAATTGCAAATGTCTAGTGGGAGAAAGTCCCAGAGGCGGGGTGCAGATCGGCTGAATCCTCTTGACCCGATGGTTGGTAAGGTGGGCAGATGGCGCAGAGAGCTGAGAGTACGGGAGGATGTGTGGTTTGTTGAACAGGCTCTGATTGGTTAGGAGGTCTGACCTGAGCCTGAGCAGCTCAGGATCTGTCACCACATCTACGGAAAACCATCTGTGTCTCGAGTGGATAACCTACAACTGTGTTTCAGACACAGTGTTGGATTTTGAGTAGAAAGTATAGTTCCTCTCTGGATTTAGAGTTCTCCAAACATTCACTATTACAATCTCTTTTGTTGCTCTTCTCAGTATCATGATGGCAAGTTCTAAGATATGGTGTCTCTAACTCTGGGAATCCAAATTATAACCCATAAACAGGTTAAAATGCTTGTTACTATTGTTATTCTTTGACTTTGGGGAGCTATTATTATATCCACCTAAATTCAACCCTTCTTCCAGGGATTATGAACATTTATTAAACCGTTGTATTATCAGTTTTCCCAGTTAACATAATGCATCTCTCTTCATTATCAGAAGACACTTTTTCTGCTTAAAATGCAGGAAAATTATCACATATTAGGATCACTACTCCTCTGATTGATGATTTATGATGAGTGGAAAACTTGAGCTGATGTCAATTTACCAAATGTTTCATGTTCAGGTTGTTTTGAGAAAGAAATGCTGTAGAAATGCTACGTCCCCTCCATCATTTTTGAGTAGGTGATATATATTTGATTACATTTGATGGGTTTTTTGGGGCATATATATATATATATATATATAAATATATAATGTGAGGTAATTTTAAAGGGTTTCATTGGTAAATATCAGTGAGAATTTCTGTTCCATGCCAAACACCACCAGCTTTAAAGCTCCTTTGTGTCTTTTTGACAGTTTTCCAATCAGTTTTATTGCAATGTGAGTCAACAATCATGTGCAAAACTAATAAAATATGAACAACAATTTAATCCATCAATGACCTCCATAAGTAGTAAACTACTAGTTTGTCAGCATGTGTATTTTACATAGTCTTGGGCATATCAAAAATATTGCCTATGACTGGTAAACAGCATGCTGTCATCTAATTTCATGAGTTTTGTCCGCATTTTATCCCCCACCTCCTTTCACAATTATGCATCATCAAATGAATAATTCATTACATTGATTTCCTGTTAATCTCAATCTACCACATTCCTCTTTTTGATCCTAATATGCACTAAATTATTCTTATATTTTTTATATGCTCTTATATTGTATAGTCCCTTAGGGTAGAGGGTTGCATCATACAGTATAAAACTGACTGAAATGAAATAATATCTTCTGAAGGCTCTAAAAAGTAGTTAAGCAAGGCATTTATATTTGTCACCAATGGGAGGATATTATTTTAGCAATATATTTCCTCTCTTGTGCTAACTTTAATCATAAACTAAAGATAATATTTCATTCAGCTGTCATATAGATCCATCGTCTAATCCATTATTCTGCCATTGTATCATCTTCTCTCTATGTTTTCTTACTATCTTATATAATATTTTAGACATAAGCAATTCTATTTCACAATAACTTAAAAAGGTTTTCATTTGTTGTACAACATTATGCTAGGACAGGATAAAAAGAGAGAGAAAGAAAGTCCCATGCAGTGGGCTATTTAGCTTAGCTCAAAGCTTTGATATAATAGCTTTGATTTTATGAAGCCTTTTTTTGTGTACTAAGCCAAATAGCATTTATAATAACAAATAAAATAATAAAGAGAAAATAACCCTCCAGTTAATGTTCCACCAGGGTCTAATAGACTACATCTACGTTATTTCTTCCAGTCATTCAATTTCAGTTTCAAGCGTCAGGCAATCACTTTCTGGACCCATTATTGAACAAGGGAGGTTGGCACAGGAATACCTGAATTACCTAAAAATATAACAGTACACACACAATTGAGTCGGCTTATCAGTTTCCAATAATCAGGTGTTTGGCTGCTTCTTCAGGTGACTCACAGATGAAAGCGTCCTCTTGTCCAAACACCTTCAGTTGAGCTGGATAAACGATGTGTGATTTTACTTTCTTATCTCTCAGTTGTTTTCTTATTGGTGCGGACAGACTCTGCCCTTGTTGAACTTTTGCTCAGTAGTCTGAGTTGGAATATATTCAGCTGTCTCCGGGAGTAGCCTCTCTCTTTGTAGGAAATGGACCTTTCTTGAAATTGGCCTCTTTCTTTGTAGGTTTCTTTCGAAGGAAACGATGTGCTGCAGCTATTAATGACTGCTCTGGTGACATCTCTAGTTTCTCTGCTAGAAGATTCTCGATGAAACCCACTGTATCGCCCCCCTTGATTCCTTCTGGAGTTATTCTTCTGTCCCATTGTAGGAAATTAACCACTACAGATCACGGCATTGCCTATTTCTTTGTAGGTTTCTTTAGCAGGAAGTAATGTTCTGCTACTATTAATGACTACTTGGGTGGCATCTCCAGTTTCTCTGTTAGAAGTTTCTGAATGAAACCCACCGTGTCACCCCCCTCGACTCCTTCTTTCACTTGGTACATCCTCATATTGTTTTGTTAGGATTTATTCTCTAGACTAGATAATCTAATTTATCCCACATTGTCTTTTCTTTGCACAACAGGTACTTTAATGGCTTGTTTGTAATTACCTCTCTTTCTTCCAAGCCATGTATATTTCTCTATTCATCCTTTCTGAGCTTGTTGGAAGTGTCTTGTAGGCCGTAGCGGATATATTTCACGTCCTTTTTAGAGTTCTTTTGTTTCGGCTGAAAAGTTTCCAAATTCTTATCTTAATTTGCGTATTTGCTTTGAGATGTCATCATTTATTCGCTTCAGTGTCTCCTCAAGGCTTTGTTCTAAGCTTTTATCAGCTGCCATCACTTCTTGTGTTTTGTTTGTCCCGTGCGCCTTGTCTTCTCTCTTCGTCTTCTTTACTATAGCTCTTGCGTAATCGCTCCTCTGGGCAGGTTTGTACTGTCTCAAACTCTTCCAATTCGAGGCATCTTTCCATGTTTTGGTTGTAGTTTTGCATCGTTTCAGGGGTTTGTATAGTGACACTCTCACGCTATTCAGTCACGCATGCTGTCAACACGATGCCCCCACCCTGCTCCAGTTTCTTGCATAATGAGCAAAATGCCCTGATTACACCCTGAATGTGTCACGTGTGATTTGTTGCCATCCGAGAGGGGACGTGGAACATGGGCGTTGGCAAACGGTTGTCTCAGAAATTCAAAGAAAAAGGTCAGGAAACATGTTTTTTAAAAATGTGTGAGATGTTGAGATAGAGTGTGAGAGAGAAGCCAGGAGTGGGTGAGTGGGAGATAGAGAGAAAAGGAGGAGGAGGTGGAAGCTGATGTGGTGGGAGAGAGAGAGAGAGAGAGAGAAAGAGAGATAGAGAGAATCAACATCGAGGAGGAGGATGCACTTATTCTGCCTCTGGCTTTCTGGAGAGATCCAAAAATCGTAACAGAAAATACTGATAATCCATTTATCCTTATGCAACACTGAAAAACACTACCTTGTTATTCCTCGTTGACAACTTTGCATCCATGCTAGTAGTACATGCTTTTTTTTTTGGTGGGAGGTGAATGAGGTTAATGCAACACTTACAGCTTCTAAAAAAGTGCCTTTGATTTAGTCAGTGAACAGAGTGGCTGTGGGTGGAAAACGTGACAAATCCAACTGGCTGACTGGTGCATCAAGGTAAAGTGGAGAGGTAACAAAACAGTTCCAAGAGTAAAATGGGAAATATTCTCTGTTTGATCTGCAGCTGCTGTGAAGCTGCCATGGAGACCAAAATTCCAGCAACACCTGTATTATATAGAACAACTTTATAGCAGCGGATTACGTAAGAATTGTGCTTGTTTTTAATGTAATAAGCCAATAATGTAATAAAAGTCCTGAACCAATAATGTAATAAAAGTTCTGAACCAATCACTTAATACATTTTTGCCAATAATGAAGTAAGTTACACAATAATAATATGCTAATATCACTTTTTAAAAGTTTTATATATTGGATATGTAGTTTCACACTTCAGTGGCATTTCTGTGGCACAGTCCTACTATTATGTTTGGGTGAAAGAGAAATAATACAAGCATAACTTTTCAGTGCAATGAAAGTGTGACACTTCATATCCAATAAATAAAACTTCAATAAAGTGATATTGGTATATTATTATGTTACTGGCTCCAGTTATTACATTTGTGAAGGATTATTTTTTATTATGTTATTGGCTTATTACATTAAAAAACGGACAAATGTATTACGTTAGATTGTTATTACGTTATCGGCTGCTACAAACGTTATTGTTAGAACAATGCATTTAAGCTTGTGGCCTTCATAAGGGTCATAAAGTTGCTCTATATGCTACAAATGTTGCTGGAGATTTGACCTCTTTAGACTATCTCCTCTTCTTTGTAAACCTTGGAAGAAGGTAAAGTTGTGCCAGAAACTTCTACTCTACTTCTACAGCAAGCTAACGAGGAAGAGCAGGCTTTTTTTCTCCAGTTGCTGCAGTGATGCTGCTCAGTGACCAAACCCTCAAGAGTGGGATTGTACTGAGGAGCTCTGATGTGTTAAATCACAGAAGGGTTTCAGTGGAAGAAAGCATGTGTGCTCAGACTGTCCCACCATCATGCCTTAAAAAGGGGAACTCCAGCGATTTTACACTTCAAAGCCAGTTTACTCATCATGACAGTTGAATTATTTCCTCTGTGGCTCTGGATGCTTTTTGTAAAGTCTAAGAAAACTATTCAAATGATATCACCTGAGAAATCTCAGTGTGGGCTTGAAGATGACACATTTATAACAGAGGAGATGTGTTCAAAATATGGGGCATGCAGCTGGAAACAAGAGGAATTTACAGTGTCAGGACAAAAGATCTGAATTTCATTATGAGAAGTGTAGGATCCATCTTTTTTACAACATGATCCATACAAGGGACCAAACTTAATGTAGAGGATCGTTCATCTCCCCCAGTTTTTGCAGCTCGAGTGTTCTCTTAACTTTTGATTTGGTATTATTTCTAATCAATAGGTTGATGTAAAATTAGTCTGATTGACTGGGTGATGGCTAAAGAGGATGTGAAGAGTAGAAACAAACTTGACAATAGATAGATAACTGGCACTTGGTTCATCATTTATTGGCCACTTTACTACAAAAGTCTTCCCAATGCATTTCCCCAAAAAAGTAATCTATGTATGCTTTCTAAATGTGATTTTGAACACATTTCAAATCTGATATTAAAGTTATTTTATCTTTGTTTTACATGAATCCAGTGTAAACATATTTGGCATGTAGATGCATTTGTTAAATAGATGCATTATTTCCAGTTGTCAAATATATATATATATATATATATATATATATAGATAACATAAAACTGTTGCTGTTAAAGTATGAGTGTGCTGGGTGGTTTGTGTGATGCATGGTCCTTTTAAGTGTTTATGCAAACTAACTCAGACACTTGGACATCTGGGGTGCAGTATAAGAGCTCTTTGGTTGTGTTGAGCGTTTGGAACATCAGCAGCATATTATGAACAGGCTAATTAGGAAAACATCTCTCTAGATGCTTCCTGGTGTTTCTCTCCTTTAAATCACCAACTCATCACCATCTCATCATCAGTCCCTTATCACTATGTTTAGAGGAACTGTACTCATTTATCACAATCTCCTTGTCTTTTTCTCTTCTCTTCAGGGCACGGTGAACAATCAGACGGGTATTTTCCCAGAATCTTTTGTTAAGATTATAAAGCCCCTCCCAGAGACTGACTCAGAAGGTGAGGCTGTTGGCAACGCCTACAGCTGTCTGCGCTGCTACCTGCTCACCCCCTCCGGAGTCGACACCAGGTGAGTTTAGCTGGACGACTGAGTGAGTCTGTGAGTGAATGTGATCATGAGTGTGTGTTTAAGGGTGTATGTGAGTGATTATTTATTTCTTTTGTACAATGTGAATGGTTTTTAGCTCAAGTTCCGACTTTAAAAAACTGTGAAAATAACTTTTTTGATGCAGAAATGTGTTGTATCTCTGCAATACGATAAATGTTTCTAATATTCTTCTTCTAGTATAATGTTCCTCAATAGTTCAATTTCCAAAAATTACCAGTGCAACAGTGCAAAGTTGTTGTTATGTGTGTGAGCAAAGTAATTCTACATTGTTAAGGGATCGTAATTGTGTTCATTCTGATGTGTTTATGTTTTAACTTTGTATTGAGTGCGCTGGCTGAATTTATTGTTGCATCTCTGCAAATTACACCTTAAGGAGTGAATCTTTCATTTTTGCATGATATTTTAAAATAGCTGCCAGGCCTCCAAACAGTATTACACTTATTACATTTTTAAGAAATTTTGTTTCAAGGAGATGAATGTGTGTTCTTACTTACAGAGATGTGTGTGTACAAGAGGACATCACCATCCAGCCTACGTACAAGGACCTGGTATCTCGCATGAAGTAGGTGTAGACTGGTTTCTTTTTAAGTATTTTAAAGTGTTGAAGCACTTTTTAGGGAGAACAAAAGTATGTTGTATGTCGTCTTTTTATTGCAAGTACACATATGTGGGAAAAAGTGAGTAAGAGAAATGTGAGGATCAGATTTTGGGTGTGAAGAGCTGACCAAAAATAATAATAATTGTTTGCAACCTCACACTTATGAGGGGATTACCACACTTTCCAAAAAGAAAAAAGAACGTGATAATTGACCATATTTGATGAAGGTTTGAAGTGCAGTCAGTGAAGCATACAGCACTATTTTTGCACATAGATTAATATTATCACAGTTTTTTTCCTTACTGGTTTAATATAAAGGCCCTTTCACACATGCACTAAAACCGTGAAGTTTTCTGAAGATCTGTATGTCTGAACGCAAAAGTCAGTCGGACTAATTACCCTTCCTGCTCTCTAGTACAAAGTCTGTGTAACGTTTGATTGAGCCCTTGTGTGCATACAGCAGAGATTTTTGAGAAGAATTCAAAATGAGCGAGTCGGCTACAACTGGTGGCTACTGGAAGTGCTACAAAATCAAGCAGTATGGGAGACAGAACGAGGAATTAATAAAGCAACTGTTGAACAAGCAGAACATGAACTTAAATATATTGTCTTTGAATCTACAGCAGTCAATTCCCCTCTCATCTACAGCCAGTAGTTTACACAAGAAGTTTGTACTGCGTAAAGGCAAGAAGAAGAAGGTCTTTAAACGATGTATAACGAAATTTTCGATGGCATCTCTGCAGTACGTTGGGTTAAGACAAAGGAAAGAATAAAATAATAAACAGCATATAAAAGAATGATGAATAAATAAATAATAGCAATTCAAAAGACAAAAATCAGTGGGATGAGGTAGTCACGGAGCGTCGATACAAGCGCATAGCAGCATAGGTGGGGTCATGAATATGCCTTGTATACTTTATTTTAGCTGGTGTAGTCCTTGTCCAGTCTGTCATTTCATGTCTTTGCAAAGTTTATATGTTGGTAAAACTTTGGCAGGACTTTAAGTCTTTAAGTTGGCATGGTTGAAATCTTCCAAATACAATGAAGCATCCATCAGGGTGAGCTGATGTTGCTCACTGACGGTGTTGTGTAATTCATTCTTAGCACTGGCACTCAGGGTGATACACACAGTCACAATGATTACGACTGTGAATTCCCTCAGCATATTGTACGGTCGGCACTTCAGAAACATGAGCTCCGCTATTGCTCTGCAGCGCCTAGAGACGACTACAGCGTCCTGACACTGTGCTTTGTTGACACAGACACACAGGACACCCCTCGGGTCTTACCACACAGAGATGTTATTATGTACGCTCTGTAGAAATAGAATCCATCTAGCTGAATGGAGATATCTGTAATGTTATTGTTCAGCCATGTCTCTGTAAAAGCAAAGACACAGCAGCAGCAGCAGCAGCATCTGGTTCTCTACTGCATGCACAGAGGAGCAGATTTCCATATGTAGTGTTTCTCCTGGAGATGTACTGATGAACTGATTGCTGACAAGCGAACACACTGTTTAGCATTTCCCTCCCTCCGTATTTTGGGTTTCGAAGCTGCAGTGAAATTCCATAATAAACAAAGATGAGTGGAAGTCCATTAAGTCACCACTGAGCCCCGCGGGGCAGCATATTTACCCACTGTGCTTTGCAAACCTGCAAATTGCTAGTTGCCAATCATCACCATTTGTCAAATTAACTTCTGTGGGACCCCTGACTCTGCCCCCCCCCCCCCCAAATAGTACCACCATCACCAAATGCATATGCTCATTACACTATCTGTTTTCTCTGTCTTTTTCTCTTTCATGCCCCCACTCTCTCCTTCTCTCTCTCGATCTCTCATTATCTGGTAATTTAGATAGGTGAGCGCTACAATGATTAGCCCTCCCCATTCATAATCAGTTCATTTCCGCCGCTTATCTGCTCATTATTGTTTTCCTGTGTTCGGGCCTATTGTGCCCTGGAGTAGGATGGATGAGACCCTGATCCTGAGTTTTAATATGGCTTAGCACTGATAAAGGGAGGGAGAGAACGAAGGGAACAGGGGAAGAAAGGGAGGATGAGCAGGAGGAGGAGAGGGTGGTGGTGGTGGTGGAGGTGGTGGTGGAGGAGATAGTAAGTTCGAAAAGCGAAGACAGGGGATTGTGTCACTTCAAACAAGAAAGAGGAAGAGGCAAAGAAATAGCGAGGAAAGAGTGGAGCAACTGAATATGTTGCATAACTACCAGATAAGGCAGTAAATGAAAAATATAATAACTCGTCTTTCCTACACATGGTCTAAAATGAAATAAAACCAGTAGATTTAATAGAACTGTCACGTAGCGTCACATCACATTACATCAAACTTACATCATGTTATATTGGTGCTTTTAAGTTTGTACGGTTATTATAAGTTTTTAACTACACTTAGTTTTGAGGGCTGTTGGTGACTCTATCATCAGAAGTGACATCTTCTCTGCCAGACTGAACAAGACTATTTGTATATTTGGCTCACATGTATGTTATGCAGTAGTATGAAATCATTTTACTACTGCTAAAAAAAGTGATCTTTATAAGTTGATTTACATGTTTCCAGGGGACGGTTCATGTCATCTGAAGCCAATGACGCTTGTCCTTTTATCGCTGCTGGCAGGAAGTGACTCTCTTTGCTGAAAATAACTCTTTGCTTGTCCTTCATCACATGTGCTGTGATACTATATCAAGTTGTGCCTCCAGGAGTCAGACAGAAGATCTCATAAATCGACTGTGTGTCTCTACTTGTTCAAACATTATTGTTCATGCACAACACTGTGAACGCAGGGTAGATGGTGGAGTGGTCAAACTTCCTGTCTGCACTCATTAAATATTCCCTCCACGTGTCATATTGGTGATAATTCTCACAGCAACATTTTAATTAAACTGTAATGCATCAACAAAACCCCTGTGGTAATTATTTCCCTCACTGGTTAGAAATGTGGTGCAAGACTTTCTACTAATGCTGATGTTACCTTTAAAGTAAACAACATATTATAAAATATAATGGAAAAGAAACATATAAAAGCAAGTTTATCCTCATAGAAAAGTGTTAACAACTCCTAAAAAGCATAATATCTTAACACAAGGAACTATTGTGGATCTTTGCACTGTTGTCCAACTTCCTGTATACTTTTTAATCAGTTTAGTCATCCTCAGAGAACTAAGTGAGCTTCTCAATAAACAACTCAATTAAATTTGGTTACATTTAATGATTTTAGTGCAGTTGCCACAAATAGAGAAATAAGAGATATTGCAGTTGAACATTTGCAAAATGAGCATCAGTGTGACATGTTTATTTGAAAGTAAGACTACATTTATTTATGAATATTAATGTATGAATCCTGCCGGTTCCTGTCACAGAGAGATTGCGGCTGCTCGTCCCCCGTCTGACTTAATTGCTCCACATGTGTTTGTAAAGATATTTTAAATATGTTGAATGTTATACTTCAATTTGTCTCTTATGTTTCTAAATCTATTCCATGGCAAAAAGTTTTTGACTAAACTAATTACATTCATTTTGAAAAGTTCCTTCATCTTTATGTGATGATAGTTTAGTGAAGTTATTAAATTTTTACTTTAAATTTGAACACATTTGCATGAAACTCATTTTTACCCCTTGAAGCCCACTGTTCTTACTCTAAAATAACAGTACGGGGTGGATTTGGAAATTCTTCAGTCGTATTTTGATTTTAACGCAAGTCTGACTGATGTGATATTATATACTTTCATTCATTTTTAGGATTCATTTCTGTCTCTGTTCTTCTCTCTGTCTCCCTCAGAAACGTCTTCAAAGTGGACGACATCGCCCTGAACTACCGCGACCCCGAGGGCGACCTCATCCGTATCCTCGACGACGATGATGTCCAGCTGATGATCAGGGAGGGCAAGGGTCAGCAGGGCAAAGTCGAGAGACCTGTCAATCAGTTTTCATGGGAACTGCACGTGACCATGGCCTCTGACCTTTCCGTTTACAGCTCCGAGGCCTAAAAGATAGAGAGAGAGAAAGAGAGAAAGTAAGAAGGAGAGAAAGAAAAGATATTTAGTATTCTTATATCAGAACAATGAACTCAACCAAGTTTAATATTGTTGCTGATACTGCATGTGCAAGCATATATGAAGTTTTCAATGAATTCAAAGCTACATTCATGTAAAAATACTAACTGCTGTGTCTGTTAATGGCCCATACATTTCCCTTAGTAATAAAATTATTTAATAACAGTTTTACGCTTTGCATATTTGAATTTTTATGTGGCTGAAGATTTTTGTTTCCAGTAGCTCTACATTAGGACACGCTGGGAGTTGAGCTGCACACAGCCTGTTGGTGGGACCAAATGAGCAATGTGGAGATGTCTCTTTGTGCTCTAAGAAACTTTATTTTCTGATAGTTTGGAAACTAAAAGATCAATTGATTCGTCAGGAAAGATAATCAACAAATTTATAATGAAAAACTGTGATGAAATTGTAAACACAGAGTCTGTTTACTTACCTATTCCCAGAGCTTTCTGCTAACTCACACTGGGATGTTCTTGGTGGTTGCTGTTTAGTTAGTTGCGTATGCTTTGGTCCTGAAATAGGGCAGGCTGCTCTTTACCCATTCACTGAAGAATACCAATAGATATGTTTGAAAGCTGTCCAAATTGATAAGTTGCAGGATAATTCTGGTTTATTTTATTTCATTATTTTTTTCTCGGTCTATGGTTCATGCTAACTTTGCACTTGTTGGCTCCATTAAAAAGATTTAGGGAAAATAGACTGCTAAGCCTCCTAAAGCCTTCCAAAAATGCACAGGATTTTTTACACTAATAGTTTCAAACATTTGTCTCTGAATCAGATCTGAAGTAAAGAAAGAAAATCTCTTCCTCAAAAGGCCAGTGGACCTTGCATTTGTGAAAGAATATTTACCACAGATTGGGATCCCCAAGGTAGAGAGTGAATCATCATTTTCAAGATAATAAAGCTCATTCTTTGTCACAATGACCTCTAACCAAATGAAACACCATCAAAGATTCCTCTTTCTTGATCAACCTCAAACTATTCTCCCCCTAAACTTCACACTCTTGACTTCTCTGAATAGGGATAAACTGACATATTTTAGCATAATCTGTCAAGCTGCTGCGTGCCACATCGTTCTTTCCACCCTCTAAGTGGAGAGCAGCCATCAAAATCTGAATTTTCCAAAACAAAATGAGACACTGAGCATCCATCAGCTCGGTCAACCGCTCAGAGATATTTTGCGGTAAAAGTATTTGGTGCTACAGGGAGAACTCTGCCACTCAAAATTGGATCATTGTTTATGAAATGAATTGTTTATGTGCGTGTGTGTCTGAGTGTGTGTGTGTTTGTGTGTTTTTAAAAGACTATATTCTCCATGGCTCCGTCACGCTCATATTACGCAATCACATTTTGTCCGTGTGTCTGCATTTCATTCACACTGGCCTCAGGAAATTCAGATATTGCCTTTGCTGGCAGGACAGTTTTTCCTCATCTTTAATGCAAAGTTATTCGTCTCATATTCCTCTTTAACAATCTCTCCTAGGCCATGTGGAAGTGATGCATCTTCAAAAGTTGCTTATCACACCAGACGCAACTGCCACCTGCTTGTACTTAAAACAGCTAATTCTCCATCCTAAATTGCACCTGGGATTCCTGAACACATGTAGGTGTAAATGGTGCTTTTTTTCAGGTGTTAATGGGTTTTTGTTTTTGGTCATGCTCAGATTCTGTGAAGGACAACACACTGCCCTGCATAGCAATTACAGATGCATACTGGATCACTGTAATTCATTCTCTAACAAATGCTTAGTCGGTGTGCTTTGTGCAAGGGAAAAAATAGAATTGGGAAAGAAAAACATAAAAATGTTGGCAAAACAAGCGGTAAGCAACAGCATGCATAAATACAGGCACACAGGTGATCACATGCTCACACTTTGATTTATCTGAGTGTAAATAAAAGTACAGAGGGAATAAAATGGATAAAAAGGACTTTACATATTACTGTGTTTCCAATTTAATCTTCGAATGTTTTGCAAGGCTACTCAAAAGGCAGCCAGGCTTCATGAACACAATCACTGCTCACTGGGATTTGTTCTGCTTTCGGCTCATGAAGCCTTGTGATTGCATTCAGGCTCTGCTTTTGTTGTCACTGCGATAATAGCGAGAGCCAACAGCCGCCACCACAGTCTTAACCTGCCACCGCGTTTCCCACTTACATTTAGCTGATGTGTTCATCCAGTGCAAAAGACCACAGAGAGAACGGGCTTGTTCAAGGACGAGCTTTACTAATGGACAATGTGACATATCAGAGCTGTTTGTTCTGAGGTTTTGTGGAGGCAGAAATCATTCTCTTACAATGTCTATAAAAAATATGACAATTATAATTTATTTTAAATACACTTAGATTGGAAATGCTCTCACTGCTACTGCGAGATGCAATAGCTAGGTTTCCATCCAAATGTATAGTGCCTTTTTCCCCCAGCAAAATCGGTTGGTTGCTTGGTTGGTTCTCCAAGATAAACAGCTAGTAGTGCTAATTTTCCAGCATTGCAGAAGAAGTAGGGGTGCACCATAATGACATCAATAAAAGAGCCCCACTCAAACCTTAAATTGGGATAAACATGATGGGAATATGGCATTTCTGCTTGTCTTGTATTCATTTCAGGACCATAAAAGTCTGCTCATCACTCCATACATATCTAATATTTTGGTTTGCTGGTTAGCGAAAGCATCAGTGGATATTTAATTCACATGCTTATGCACATCTATCTCCATTGCACTATGTAATGTTTTGATTTTATATCCATAAAATCTTTTGCCAAGTGTAAATATTTATGATATTTCCAGATCTTTTCAAACTTTTGGCATTTCCACTTTCTTATACATAAATTCATAATGAGAATAAAGACATGTAGGTGGAAATGCACCTAATGAGAACTAAATAAAGGAAAATGTATGAATAATGCACCTTAATGTTGACAATACCAGTGCTATTACGTCCTCACAAAATAACATATTCAAACTGTACTAAACAACAACTATAAAAACATCACAGATGATGACTGATTAAGTAATTTGAACCTGCAGAAAGTTTCAGCTTTAATGGGTGAAGATCAATCTAAATGGCAAAAGTACAAACTTCATATTTCATAAGTACATACTGTAAATTAGTGCCTGTAAATTGCAGTAGTAGTTATTTAGTTACTGTAAGCTAATATGGCTATTTTGAACGTGGAAGGTCAGCCAGGTTAATTTGCTAATCTAAAGATATTTATGGATGAATTGCATTAACAGGTAGAGACTGGTTGGCAAAAGTGATGTTTCCACTGGTCTGAATGACAAAACCTTTTGTAGTGTATTCTGAAAACATTAATATTCCCAACAGTCTGTGTCTAAGTGTGTGTGTGTGTGTGTGTGTGTGTGTGTGTGTGTGTGTGTGTGTGTGTGTGTGTGTGTGTGTGTGTGTGTGTATGTGTGCGTGTGTGTGTGTGTGTGTGTGTGTGTGTGTGTGTTTTGTATATTTTGCACATATTCCACTTCCACTTCCTCCACTTCCTGCCAGCACTAATATCTGTCTATGCATATTTATCTTCTGCACTTGCATCTCTATGGTTCTGTTGCAATTGTAATGTCACTTTACTGTATGTAAGGTACATTGTGTTGCCCTGTGTATGAAATGTGTTATAAAGTTTGACATGATTAATATCAAACTTTGAAAGGACACAACTGAGCAAGAGAGGAGTAGATGAATCTTATTACCGAGAGGTGACATTTTATTCGTGTATGTCAGTATTTCTCTGTACATCTGACTCAGCCTGTCTGTTAGACATTTTGTCACTTTCATGCTCTGTATCTATCTCTGTCTGTCATCCTGAGTGTCTCTACTCCTCATAACCTACTCGGTGAGAAAGGACAGATTCTATTTAGGTTGCATGTTCTCCAGTCAACCTTTGCCCAAAATTTAATTATCAACCTTCGTCTTTGCTGCAACGATGCCCTGTTGTACATCTAATTAAGCTCATAATGAATGTCAGCAGGGCCAAAGTCATGTCAGGCTGCGAACCAGCGATGTTATGAACCCCAGATGAAAACGTGTGCCTCGTGCACATGAAGGACAGAGTGGAGGGAAAGAATTCAATTAAAATTTATATTTTGAATTTGTTTATATATATATATATATATATAGAGAGAGAGCAAATGTGAGGAGTTTTATGAGGAAGCAAAATCAGCAGGGACTGGGTTTATTTTAAGTTTCACCAGAAGGTAGATGGCAAGTGAATATCTGCTGGCTTGGTAATGTGATGTACAGTATTTGCACATAGCATCTCCAAGTTTGATGGGTTGGTTCGTTGAAGGTTTGTCAAGATGAGCAGCAGGCTGAAACTGTAGGAAACTGTGCACTGAAAATGTTGCACACTAGAGTTTTACACTCAGTTAAAAAGAATGGAGAAACTGCAAAGACACGGGCAAGAGGTGGGTCAGCATTAAAGCACATTGGGTGATATCCAGGGGAGAAAGCACCAAAGAAAAAGTGATGCAGGAAAAAGGTAGCTGACTCGGACACAGCACTGAAAGTCACCACCACCAGGAAGTGGAAGACAACAAAGAAAATATGAGAGATATAAAACCTGGAGCACTGACTAAGGACTCACCTGCTGAGCAGTTAAAATATCTGCCAGCTCAGTAAAAACCTGACAGTCCAGGGTCTGGAGGACATGAGCCGAAGCGCTGTGAAGAGAGCTGCTGTGTGCTTCACTGAATACTAACTTCACACGAAGTAAAGACTTGCTCAACAGTGTAGGTCCATTTAGTCACGTCTTCTATGGACAACACTGTCTCAGTATGGGTTCAGTAGAGTTCAGATTATACAGTTTCAATTGGGGGTAAGTGGCAATAGGAGACTGGACTGTAGACATAAGGCTCATCTAGAGTCATGTTCACAAAAACAGCGATAATCACTGAGGCAGGAAATCTCAACACTAATTTCTCTCTTATGTGGACCATTGATGGTGAAATGAGATACCTAACTTGATTCTGTCTATATCGTCCAGGGATACCGACTCACCCACTATTATCTTTCTCTAAAACGGGACATATCGTGCACTTGTGCAGGTTCATATTCTTATTCTAGCTCTTCACTGGTTTGTCTTTTCATGATTTACATTTAGGTTAGTTTTCATATTAGTGATTTAGTCCCATTTATGTGGACTGTAAATCATAAGTAAGTCCAGAACTCCTCTGTCAGTGATTCAGTCCTGTTTATGGGTGACTATATAACTGTAACTGTAAACTTTGACTTTGGAAACAAAATGTTCCGAGTAGGCTGAAGCCTGGTCTTTTGACTTTCATTACATACTATAATAGCATAAAAAGTACAGAAAATCTATGTCCCCTTTCAAAAGAAACCTTTTTTATTTCATGTGTTCTTGTGCATTGCTGCATCGACCGTGACCTTATGGCAGCATTGAGGCAGTTATTCTTTCTTCCTTGATATAGCGTGGTTTGGATAGTGCTTAATTTGTATCTCTCTTTTGACAAAAGTGTCTACCAAATGAATAAATGTCTCAGCAAGGTAGGAAGGTAACAGATAATAAACTCAAATTATAAGATATAAAGGCTTTATTATATAGATGGTCTGATAAAGATGTTTAAATAAATTAGACCCACTGTGTAAAATCACTGACCGCAGTAACTATCACTTTTTTTGCTATTCCTCAGTGATTATAAAGGGGTATTTAATCATCTTACCAGTTACCCTCCAAAAGTGAGTTAGAGAGCAAGGTCAGCTAGAAAACAGCTCATGCAGTACCTAATTTGGATTTAATCGGTGCAGACACTGGGGTTTAAGAAATGATGGCTTGAATTATGGTTGTTCACCTTTCTAAGGGACTGGTGAAATAGATGAATGTAAAGGACTCAGCTTCAACTCGCGGGTTCATGTGTGACTTTGCTCCCTGTTTTGCTTCCTCTTTTACCTTTCTGACCTTCTTTTAACCTCCTCTTCTTCTCTCTCCCACTCTTCCGTTCATTTGGCAACTCGAGTGAGATAAATCCTCTCACCCCTCACTTACTGGAATAACAGTTTTCTACTTACAGTGGGTGTCCACTCAGAATAGCACAAAGGGCAGTTAAATCACACCATGATAGGTTACTGCTTCTTGCTGTGGCTGTTTTTTTACTGCACTGTTTGGAGAGATTGCTTTTTTCAAAATCACATTATTCTGCGATCCAAATGGCTTTTAGAGGTGCTTTGCAGTGAATATGATTTCCATTTAAAGCTTCCTCATAAGCTAAAACCTGCCATTAATTTGAATGACGCAGATTTAGAAAATAGTTTTTTTGGATTGTTTTGTAGGGTGTGGGCTAAACATTAGCTAAGGATGTAATTTTACAAAAGTATTGAAGTGCTTAGCTATATCCCAAATTAATTATGTATAGCTGCTTATTTTCACCAAGTTTTGAACATGCATTGTATTCATACTGAGGGAAATTGTACTGTAAAATGCCAACATACTTGCAGAATCATTCAAATGTGAGGATGGTCTTGATGGATACTATCGTGCAACAGTACAATAAGATGCAATGAAAATGAAACAGGCTGGAAACAAGTGCGAAAATTGAAGATGGTGAATTGATGACTCCAACTACAGGCCTGAAACCAACCCCTAACCCCCAAAGGTAATTAACCTATTTTTATTTGGTAATCATGAAAGTTTCATATTTGCAACTGGTAATAGTTTTTAGTCACAGGCAAAAGCATTTAAAAGGCAGCCATCTTAAAGATGGGCAAAACACTATCAACGTTCAAATGGGCATGATTGCACACACTCTCAATGCTCTCATCAAAAGCATTCATGGTGTTGAAGTCGTTGTTGTGTGCTTGAAATGTGAGAGAAGTACAAGTGTAAAGAATGACAAAAGACAAAAATCTAACTGCACATATGGGCAAATGCTGCATAAAGTGGCTGTTACAAAAATCATAAAGGATGGGAAACACTTAAAATAAAGTACTTAATACGTGTTGTCTGACCACGTCTGAAGACAAACATGTTTATAGCTGTTATGAATGGCTTTTCATCCTGTTATCAAAGTGCACAGGAAAAGTGGCCAAAATTGTTGTGTCAAGAATGGAAAAAGAGAGCCTGACACATCAACCACTCCACTGGACAACCACTCTGTTAAGTGGGCTTGCTTGTCTCGCTTGTCGGTTTTGGAAGGAAGACATTTTATGATGCTAAATCAGACATTGTGTGGAGGCAGGTAGAGTTCAGAGGCTGTTAGATGATCCAAAAAGCACTTTGTTTGAGGCATACTGAGGCTGTTTCATGCAGTTTCATTCTTGTCTTAAAGTACGACCACATTATGTTTCCATTCCACAACATTTCCTCACACACTCTGCGACAGGAAAGTTGGTGATGTCACATTTGTGATACAGGTAATAAAAGAATTGATCAGAGCAATCACAAACTGTAACCACTGTGTGAGAAACATGCAACACATTGTAGTCTAGTAGTGTAATAATGTAATGTTGAAACATTATAGAATAATTCTTACTCTTCTGAAACAAAAGCTTCATCCCTGAATTGGTACATTGAACAGGCTTCAATAGAAATGACTGGGAAGCTGAGTGAATATTAGGATGGAAGTGTAGTGGCGAGGATCCACTGGAAGCAAACAAAACACACACACACACACACACACACACACACACACACACACACACACACACACACACACACACACACACACACACACACACACACACACACACACACACACACACACACACACACACACACACACACACACACACACACACACACACACACACACACACACACACACACACACACACACACACACACACACACACACACACACACACACACACACCGCTTCCAGCTCATCGCTACAGGCGTGTCAACATCAGCTGGCAAGTTGCAGAGATATTCCCTTCACAATGTCAACATGTTTTTAGTCTGTTAGCATTTAGTTAGCTCTACTCAGTCATGTGTTGCCTTGATAAGCAAATCATGAGTCCCACAAAAATAATGAAGGTGGGTGAACTTTGTGGTTTGCTGCACCCTGTTCAGTGGGTCCTCACCATAATGTGACCATACCTTTAGTTATATATCTTAGAATCATCATCAAAATTACATCAGCTGCTGGTTTAGTATCATGGTGCATTACAGGTGTGTATATACAGTTTAATTATTAATAACTTAAAACATTTTGATTGATAAGTAA
Source organism: Scomber scombrus (assembly GCF_963691925.1). Lineage (NCBI taxonomy): Eukaryota > Metazoa > Chordata > Actinopteri > Scombriformes > Scombridae > Scomber > Scomber scombrus. The sequence goes on from NC_084971.1 coordinate 29,675,366, forward strand.
GATTCTGAGTGGTAAAAATGTTTTTCCTCTCTTCTGCATTGATCCTCTCACACATCAGCTGCAGTGCTGTACAGTGCTGCCACTCATTGTTCTTTGTATGGTACTGCAGTTTTGGCCGATTCAATTAAATGTAGTTGCTGATGTTAATTGCTGCAGTAACATTTTCTGATTAATGGGAATTTATATTGGTGAGACTTCACTGATTACAGGTGAGCAGCACAGTATTCTGTTGTATTTCTGCTGTTGAAAGACAGTGATGAATGATACAGATTATTGACAAAGAGCCAAACAAAGATAGATGTGTGTGCAATGCATGTGTGAATGTTAACATGTGTTAGCTCTTTCTTTCTAAATGTGGAAAAGTACAGTATGACCGCACGAGCACACACAGCGGCTGGTGAGAGATGGATCTGTTTTTCTGCTCCTGGTTTTCGGTGATGAGCTTAATTCATCTTTATCTTATTCTGCTCAAGCCGGCAGACATTCAGCCTCCTCAGCCTCATTTATGATCATGTAGAGAGCTGTCATACAGATGGCAGACACACACGGACAGATATATAAAAATGGAAACAGATGGATGCTGCATTTCTTGCCATGCAGAGAAGGGAATCAGAAACGTAGAAAATGTAGTGAACTAGAACATATATAATAGTGAAAATTGCTCACTGAATATTTATATTTGACCCTTTCATTCAATTTCACTTAAAATCTTGTTAATTATTTTCTCAAATATACTTACATTTCTTAAACAAATCAACTGTGGGTTGGACTTGATGTTTGTTTTTATGACACAAGATGGCACTGTTTCACTGCTGTAGGTGTTGGACAAAAATGTTCTGCTAGGTTTAAAGGTGTCATAATCATCATCATCATCATCATCATTATCATCATCATCATCATCAAAAGCAATCTCCACAAAAATTAGTCCCAGTTCCGTTACTGAAAAGTGATGTGATTGGTAAAATTATTGATTCTTTAGTCACAGGGGCCAATCAGGATTTAGTTAAACTGTGAAGAGAGTCACTTCTTTGCTGTCAACTTTTAACTTCTAAATAAATTGGTTATTAAATAGGTCATCCACTAAACCCAGTGATGGTACTTTGATCTAAGGCTCCTCATTTCCATCCCCAGGTTTCTCCTAATGGTCAGGCCAGTGCGTTCTTTTGTTGCTTGCTCCGATCAGTGTGTGAGTGTGTATGTGAAAGGGTGAATGAGAGGAAAAAGTGTTGTGTAAATGCCATCCATTTACCAACAGCACTATAATGTCTGTAATAGTCACAGAAAACTGAGTTCCTGCAATGAGACCCCTTAAATATTCTCATGCTTAACTTTTCAATATTCGCCTCAGAGGGGCGCTGTTGCTCTGCTGGGTGCAGAGGTCAGATAACTGTGTGCCAAAAAAAAAAGTAAAGTGCATCCTCATCAGAATAATCATTATCATCAAGGTCATCAGGATCAGGACTATAGCATAATTCTCACAATTAGCAACATCCTGCAGATTAGATTACAGGAAGACCAAATTACCCCTTACCACTCTCTGTATCGCTTTACTTGTGCTACCAGCTGCTTGACAGCAGGAATACAGTCAGAACATTAAGTGCATATGGCACTGACTCCTGCATGGTTTGCTACTGCTCGTAATGTGTTTGTCAAAAAAAACAACCTTTCTATATTTTTCATCTTCCTGCAATTTTAGGATACCAGCCCTGTTTAAAGCCAGACTGAAAACTACACATGATTGATGCTGTGGTGCAGGCGGAGCAGAAGCATGACTAGGTGAATTTTCCATCAGACGACACATGGGCTGGATGGGGAGTTTTAAAGGATAAGCTGATCAATACTGTCATCTTCATTTAGTAGTGCAGGTTTTGAAGGGATATGAAGACAAAAGGAGAAGGAGTAAGAGAAAGAGGGTGAAGGAACTAAATGGAGACGGACCAGTGAGCAGCACTCACAGTGAAACAGGGCGGCTGGAGTCGCACAGATGGCCAGACACACACAATTATGAAGCTGTGGAGGAGGCCAAGACTGCTGGGAGTCTGTTGTCAAGAACCTGGCCTGAGATGTTGGTGTGAGGATACTGTGTGTGCTTGTGTCAGTGTCAGGCAGTATGTTTATGTCTCTGCATGAGTCTTAAATTTGTGTCTCTCTTAGATATGAAAGGGGAGGAGGGGGGGGGGGTCTTGGTAAGTGGTTGAGACATGTGGGTGGAGGGAGAGAAATAAAAAAGGCAAAAAAATGGAATGAGAAAAAGGTAGGAGAGAGAAACAGCGAGGAAAGGGGGGGGGGGGGGGGGGATGAAATGGACTTTGATATACGTGACAACAATAAAAAGAGGCTACGCCAGGAGATTTGCGGTAACAAATCTGTTTTCCTGGATTCGGCCAAATTGTTTATTTTGTGTCTGTGTGCACATGTTAAAGATGTGAGTAATGGAGTTGTTGTGGATTTTCATAAAAGAGAGAAAAGATTAACCTTTGAAGAGAAATGAAAAACGAAAGTACAATAATTGAAGTCTAAAATCCTGGAAAAGTCCATTGTCTGCTTTTCTTCACCATCTATGATCCTTTGAGGATCACAGGTATTTACTGTGAGGGCACTCTGGCCCCCGACCTGTGTCCTATTTACAATTTTTTTCACAGTTTCATGTTGCCAGTAAAGGAAATTACAAGCTGCTGACTAAGCTGCAGCATATAAGAGTTGCAATTTACTATGAAAAGTTAAGACATTTCCCATAAACCACACTGCTTTGTGCTGCAAAAAAGGATAATACTGTTTCAGGTTATTAATCATAATCCCTCTTCACGTTTGCACAATCAAATAAGTATTTTAAAATTTGCTTTGAAGGATGCCAGAAGTGTCAAGTTGAAATAAACTAATCACAGTTATTTTGTTTTGGATGAATGGTAAAAAGGTATTTGAAAATAAGATACAAGTCCAGTTGATGGTTTGATTGAGGTAACCGGATTACAGATGTCTCAATGTAGACATGCTGGAAGTAATTTCAGTCCTCTGTTGTATTGTATGATAAATCTTGTTGATGTGCTGGGACGCATCTTCAGGGATGTGCCTGGGGTCATCAGGTGTTTTGGGTCTGATATCATACATCCTCTCCCAGGTGACCCAGCTGGGGTTGATCAGGCCCCGACTTGCGTCCTAGCAGCAGTCAACCACACGTCAGCTCTCTTAATCCAGAGCCATCTAGTGGTTCTTTCTGCAGCTTCAGTGATTCCCCTAATGGCCTTCCTCTTCGAAGCCTGGTATTGCAGGGTTTCCCCTTGTACGAGCTACCACAAACTCCTTTTGTAGGCCGCTGAATGGGAGTTGAAAGGTGTCACTCTGTAGCAGACCTAGCCCCTACTGAAGGGAGCTGGTGATCTTCCTTTCCAGGGACTTGAAGGCTGTTGTGGGGGCTGTGTAGATGAGTCGGGACCACAGGAGACCAGACATTGAACCTACCAGGCAGACCAGACTTAATAATGGATCCGGCCCTCCTAATCAGTTCATTGGTCTTGTTCTCTGAGCTTAAACTGCACCTCTAACAGACCATGGCATAAAATAAGATACTTGTTAAAATGCTTTGATAAAACATGTGTGGGAATGACCAGCTGACATCAAAAGACCAGAGCTTCCTGAAGAAAAGCCTCAATGGTTTCACCTTTGATAAGGACAGGGTTCAATGCAGCCTTTTTCTTTCTTAAGTCAATGATAAGCTCCTAGGTTTTACTTATAGTTAAAATAAAGTGGTTATCATGAAGAAGAGTTGCAAGAGATTGACCCAACTTCACGATGCAGCAACCAGAATGAACTGAGGAACAGCTCTTTAATAAAGAATAGTGTGCAGGTAAAGCAAAATGGGGACAAAAAAACCCAGACTGAACAGAACAAAAGATCCAACAAGACTGAACTGCAAACCAGTTCAAATACTGAACTGATGAAACAATAATGAACAGGTGGCGAGACGCAAGGGTAGGCTGGGAGTTGATTTGCTGGGCAAGACACAAGGAGCAGGGTGAGGCTAAATAGATTGATGCAGGGCAGGTGTGGGGCAAAGAGCAGGCTGGGGACACAGGAGGAAAACCTCAAGGCAAACAGGAAGTCAAAAAACACAATCCTCTTTTGTTTTTATCCAATGAGCTCACCTAAGAATACACTTGAAAACTCTTACATTCAATTTCATAATTGCGCAATTCCTCTCACATGGCACACGGAGGCTGTACTTATCAATTATTCAAATCTACAGAAATAAATATGAATCAACTCTTTCTCATAATGTGTTGAGGATGAGTTAAAGAGAGTCTACAAACACCTGGCAGTCTTTGGATAAGAACATCTGCTGAATGTCGTAAATATAAATACAGAAGACATGTGGAATGAACTGCCTGATGTATGAACTGCTGCATCTTTGATGTCTAACTAGGTGTGTCAAACTTCTCAGTCACAGATTTCAGCAAATTTCTATTTCAACTTCAAGGGCTTTCTGACACAGTCCAGTTCAACAGACAGGGAAAAAGTCCAAAGGCATCTGCTGGACTTTTGGAGGGAAATGGAGCGAAACTGGGACAGAACCATGACAGTAATTTTCTTCACACCATTTGACAAAGCCATGCCATGCAAACTGTAGTGGATCTTGGTACACAGATACCTGCCTACTGAAATGCCCAAGTACAAACCTTTTGAAGCATTTCATGGGCTCAGAGGTGAGAGCTATAAGCCTGAGGTCTTGGGCATTTTTGTTTTTTTGAGCACAGGCACAAGGTTTTCCATCTCACAGGGATCTTGGACTGGAAAAGAGCTAGAGAGAAAATTAACTGGAGCACATTACTGAGTTGGTTTGCATTAGATCACGTGGCAAGACCCCATCTGGGCCAGGTGCCTTTTTCGCCCTGAGTTTCCTCAGTTTGGTGCAGACCTCAACAGAGGTGACTGTTATTGGGGGGCTGAGATTATCATTAGAGCCCCTTAGGGAGAAAGTGGAGCAGACTGATTCAAGCTAAGTAGAGAAATCATGTTCTTCAAATCTGGAAAAGAAGTGATTAGCCTTATCAGCACTGAAAGCCCCAAACTGTAACCTAGCAATGGTTGGGTCGCAGCCTGTGATTAGCTTCATGTCAGTCCACAAACCTCTAGTGTCACTCTGCTGTAGTTTTCCCTTAACTTTGTCGTTGTAATTCTGCTTCCCCTGTCCAAAAAAAAGGAGATTTCTTGTAATTAATAGCAATCTCGATCTCTCTGGTTAATATAATCAGTGACACAGTCCACATCATTGTTCACATTATTGTCCTCATCATGAAAAACAAGCCAATCAGTACATTCGAAGAGGCCACTGAGTTCCTCGAATGCCTCATCTGACCACACACCCACTGATTTGGTGGCGGCAGGCTGTCTGTGGACCAGTGGGATAACTTAGATGACAGCAACACTAGATTGTGGTCTAAACAGTCCAGAGGGACAACAAACTTTTTTTTACATTAACATAGAAAAGATTCATTGTTTTCTTGTTGGGAAGATAACAAATTGCATAAATGGGGACATTGAAAAGGAGAGTGCGCCATGATTGAAGTCCCTGTTGATGATGGTGAGTGCGTAATGAGATCTACATTGCAGGTCTTAGGCAACTTTACTTGTTGTGTCTGTAGCATGTTTGTTAGCGTTAGCTGATGGAGGAATATAGATTACAAAGCCTATAATGTTGGAAGTTTCGCAGAGTAAGTAGTAAGGTCACTCACCGCCAGCAGTTCAGTGTTCTTACTGCTCACTTACTGGATTGTTTAGATAGGGGCACACCCCCCCACCTAATATTTTTTAGCATCATCTCCAAGTCCCTGATTGTAGTATACCTGTCAAATTCTGTGTGTGGAACGGGATCCGGTCCATCACACGGGCCGATTGTGTTTTGTCAATACTGCCAGCCCGTCAACTTTTTTGACTAGGGATTGCACGTTGCCCATAATCACTGATAGTAGAAAAGGTTTGTAGTATTGGAGTGTATATTTGATTTGTGCACCACCTCTCTGGCCTCTTTTTCTTGGCTTCATTTCAGCAGGTAGATCTAGAGAGATATGCTCCACTACAGTTGGCAGAAGTTGATAGAGCTCCTCAGATTTGTGGAAGTATCTTGCCAGAGGGTTAATCCATTTCCGTTGGGCCTGCACACTTGGCGAAAAAACAAAAATCCCCACAACATCCATAGGACAAGACCAAATGCTTTGTTTGTTTGTTTTTTTTATCCCTGACATCTTCCTCGGAAGAAATGTCTAGAGTCAATTTTTGCTGTAATTTGTTACCTGTAATTACACTGTTCCACAATCATTTAATATTAAAATGCATTTATATGCTCATCTTGCTTTTGGATTTACTATTGATGGACAGATGAAAAGAAAGAAGAGTGTCAGACAAACATTCACCATCCATCTCTTGTCATTTCTATGTCTATTTTTGGAGACAAAACAGATATAAACATGGAGGTAAAGTACAAAGGTAGAAACGGATATTATGTGGGAGAAGCCCACACATATAGAAACACACCCATAAACACAGAGACTTCTCTCTAAACACACGTATGCACCCACACACCACCTCAGGACGTGTGGTGTAAACTGACTATCTAATCTACTGACAAACAGGAACATACACATCTCAAATATGTCATTGTCACACAGACACGAATAAGAATAAACTGTTGTCATCATCGGATGCCATCACTGTCATCAGAATACCCCGTCCCATACACACACACACCAAATATACCCAACACATACACGTACACACACACACACACACACACACACACACACACACACACACACACACACACACACACACACACACACACACACACACACAGGACAGTGCTCAGACATGGGTGTGGGTGTAGCGGTCTCCTGTCCAGTGTAACACAGAATAGACCATTGTTAAACTTAACTGAAAAAGAAAGGGAAACAATTAGGTAAAAAGTCCCTCAGAATTACAAACACACACTATAACACACATATACACACGTACACACACGTACACGTACACACACGTACACACACATGCACACACGTACACATACACACACACACACACACACACACACACACACACACACACACACACACACACACACACACACACACACACACACATACATACTGTACATACATATACATTGTATTGATATAGGCTGCAAAAGTTGAAACTGGGACAACTTAAAACAATAATTAGCAAATTATCTCTGTTTTATTGTTCTCATCTGCTTCATCTCTGTGCATGTCATCCACATTCAAACTTAAAGACATTTCCTCTGGTTTGATGTGTGTGTAGAGCTCGCTCTCTCTCTCTCTCTCTCTCTCTCTCTCTCTCTCTCTCTCTCTCTCTCTCTCTCTCTCTCTCTCTCTCTTTCTCTCTCACTTATTCTCTCTTTCTACTCTACATCCATCATTCTTATCATGTTTCCATTTTATGTTCATTCTTGTCTGTCTCCTTGTCTTGCTGTGCCGTTTCTGTCTCCGCTATTGTCTGGGTCCAACTCTCTTTCTCTGCCGGCTCTTTCTAAATCCCGTTATCTTTCCGCCTTTTCCTCCTCTGTCCTCCGGTCCTTTTGCTGTGCTGGCATCTGAAACAAAGGAAAAAATGAAAGCCTTTGTACTTCAGTGACTTTGTATTTGATGTCAGAGCGGAAGCTTTTTCATGACGGTCCAAACTGTAATTAGGGTTTACCCGTACAAAGAGCGGCTGCCCTTGATGGGTCTTATGTGGATAATTATGATAATAATACATTTAATTTGTGCCACACTTTTCATTCACAGTTTCACATTGAAACTCAAAGTGTTACAGTATTAATAACATCAGACAGATAACATAAAGAAAATAGTAATAAGCGTCAAGATGAAAAAGCCTTGATAGAGAGGTTTTATGGCCTTTTTGTGTTTTCTATTTCTGTGCTGCCCTCAGATGGTTTGGAAGGCTGCTCCACAAGCGTGGCGTAGCTAAGCAGAAGTCTTGATCCCCCATGGTGCAGAGCTTAGTACTGGGGGCCCGGAGGAACAAGTTGCTGGCACATCTGAGGGTGCGGGTGGAGGTTTGCGGTATGATTAGTTCCTGTAGGTGGGGAAGCACATGTCCGTTGATGGATTTGTATATGGGTAGCAGAACTTTGTAATCTTGAAGGAAACAGGGAGCCAAAGAAATGAAAACAGAATTGGTCTTATATGTTTGTGTTTTTGCCCTCTCATCAGGATCCTGGCAGCACTGTTCTGAATGTACTAGGACTTCTGGATGCTCCTGCCAGGGACCTCTTTAAAGAGACTATTGCAGTAGTCCAGTCCAGTCTTTAGAAGATAAAGACTTGGAGTTAAGAGATGTTTCTGAGATGATAGAAAGATGTTTTGCATAGATGTCTTGGCCATATGGTCATATGGTCATCAAAAGTCAGCTGAGGGTCAAATCTTACACCCCGTATTAGTGACTGAGGCAAAAAGGGGATGTCCTGGCCATCAAAGATGAGATAAGATATGAGAGATGACTGAATCTGGTATGGAGTGCTATCAAGGAAATGTATACCCATCCAGACCTTTATCTCCTTAAGACAGATGCTGTGGGAGGATATTGCTGCAGAAGGGCTTGGTGCAGTTTTGATGTACAGCTGGGTATCATCAGCATAGCAAAGAAATGACATCCCATGTCTGCTGATGATATGTCAAAAGATTTGACAGGGTAAACAGGATGGGGCCGAGAACCGACCCTTGCAGAACACCACAGCTGGCAGGGAGCAGTCTAGACCTGCATCCTCCCAGTGAGACATAGTTAGGACTGAAACCACTCAAGTTCAGAGTCTGACAGTCCCATGGTGGTGTGGAGGTGCTCTAAGAGGATAGTGCTGTCCACATTGTCAAATGCAGCGCTCAGGTCAAAGGGAATCAGGAGGGAAGGGGAGCTATTTCAGTGCTGTGTGCTAAACAAAAAACAGATAGACTTTTTTGAATAGACCTCCAGTGTCGGTTGGGGGCTGTTGAGTATCTGTGTAGCTGAATAACATTAAACACTTTGAGCTGTATGTATTGTATGAAGGGTGCTATACAAGTAAAGATATTATAAACATTATCAGAATTAAAATATCAACAATAAATAATGTATAATATGATAATCCATGTAACTTCCTCATATTTTACACCCAAGAAAATGCCTCAATAGCACTAAAATCATTGTGTGCCAAAGAGCATCTACACTGTGCTGCAATATATGCTATTTTTGTCAAGTACTACATGTTGACCCTGCTTCTTTTTTAGCCATTTTGAGGTTAACGCTTTGTCCATCAAAAATAATCTCATCATTGGCGTACAGTCTGATCTTCATGACCACCAAATTCCCATTGATATCCCCTGTTATATGTAGGGATTTAAATGTGTACTGCATATTGCAACATTAGTTTTATCTTTAAACAATGTGAGGTAAAACTTCAGGACCAATTAAACAGTTTAAAAGTTCATGGGTATATGAAACAAACGAAAGCAACCTGCCAAAAGTAGCCACTGTTAGTAAAAATAGGAAAAGAAAACCAACAGTAATTTCAGTCCAAGTGAGAAAGCCGCCATAGTAATTATGACTTTTGTCCATTGTAAGCAAAGAAGGAAGTAGAGTGACGTTATGAAAGAGCCACAAAGGCAGCAGCGGGAGGAAGTGTGGGTGGATGCATGGTTTATCAAAATACTCAGGTTGGTTTATTTTGACCATTATAGTGACTGTTCCCTAACCATAAAGAAGTAATGATCTGAACCCCAAACCACGATGTTTCCCTAAACTTAACCAAATTGTTTTTGTGCCAAAACCCAAACAAACCTTAACCATAGTATTATCACATCATACAGTGGATTCATTTTGCAGACAGTGATTTGTAACAGAAGGTAGGAGGCTTCAGACAAATAATGTCAACTTGTTGATAGGGGCATCAGATCAGTAAATGCTTATGTGCCAATTTAAAAGGGCATTGGCAAACAGGACAACAATCGCTAATGCTATTAATTTTCACAGCAGAAAATAAAATCTAAACGTGCACTTTTCAAAGAATTCCTGCAGCATAACTTGTCCACTGTCCAAACTATTATTGTTTCAAAATAGGCCTAAAAATAAATATTCTTTCTGGGTCATTGTTGGAGCATATTGAGTATGTTTATTCTTTTAGGTCTATACACAAATGTGTCTTCTGTGGTTCCAAGGTATTGTTAGCCTCTATGCACAGATGTCCAGTACATCAGATTATGTCAGTGCCTCCCCAGTTACAACCAAACTTTGACCTCCTACTTGACCTAACTTGAAATCCCATCATCCTGTCAGCAGAGTGGGCAGAGCCAGACTGTGACACTGCCAGAAGTTCACTTTACACCAGGAACACTCACACAATACAATACTGGTACTGTAAGATTTTGCATAAACAGCTTATATTATGTTATATGACATTTGACCTTAGCTCACTGCTCGGACACAATTTTCAGAATTACATAATGTAGCTTTATGTCTCTGGCTGTGATTCAGTTCAGTCCTAAACTGTCATGGCCAAGTGAGGATTACTGCTGCACAAAGGCCATGGCTGCATCTGAAATTCCACACTAACATGCTATTTACTGCACTAACACAGTATGAGATTTTTGGTTTATCCAAAACCTTAGTATGAAACCAAGAGTACATTAATTGCATATTATTTATGGGGTAGTATTACAATATGCATGCACTGTACACTATGCTCACTTATATATCCCAAAGTGCAACGCAGTAGTGACAACAAAAACAACAACAACATAACATACAGTGGTGGAGAGTGATCATGGCGGCTGTGGCATAATGTCAGTAACACTGTAGTTATGTAAAGATCACTTTGCTAGGCGTAATATATTTTTAAAATGAGTTTGGTCTTTACGATTGACATGGGTTACCATGGTTTTGCGTCTCCACCTGGCAAGAAGCGCTCAGGAAGAAGCGTGATAATTAAAGCTCAGAGTGTCCAAAAAGATTCATACTACTGTTTATTCACACAAAAGTATGTTGAATGATAGTACACATATTGGGTATGTAGTGCATATCGTGATTTTGGACACAGTGCAAGTCTTATAGCAGGTATGAGGACTGTTGTAGTGTTCAGTTTTATTATGATTTCAATGCCTTGAAATATTAAGAAGCAAATAAGGAGATTGGATGATTATATAAAATGTTCCATAATGTCTGACACTGAATATTTAGTTGTGTTTGCTGTGTTATTTCGCTGTGGGAACTTTTTATTTTTTTCTTTGTTCAGCAAAATTTCAAGAAACAAGATCTTGTTCATATTCTCACATAAGGTATATTCACCCTAACCCTAACCCTAACCCTCCACCAAATTAGAGTGGAAACAGAAAATCTTAGATCTACACTTCCTCACCTGGACAAATTAATCCAGAACTCAATGGGAAGAACAAATCGTGACTTAACCGTGACTTAGCTTTATTTAAATAGAGGTTAATTTTTTTTTTTTAAAGACAATGACTGCCTGGAAGGTAATAAAATATATTCAAAACTCAACAGTACTTCAACTCTGGAACAGGCTTTTGAAAAAGTTCTCCCAAGCAACTCATATAGCTCCCATAGTCACACTGTAGCTTTCAGCAGAAGCCTATACCCAAGGGACTATTTTGTCTTTCATCCTAAAATAAAACGTATTACAAGCTATTAAAAATTCTTAGATATGGTTCAAGAAGGAGACTCTGCACTATAACCTTTATGTGTGTTTTGTGTTGTGTCTTGGTCTGCAACCCTTAACATGCAGCTGTGCTTTCACAACATTTACAGTTTTCACTTAAAGAGGCGACAGATGCTGGTTAAGATGCTGGTGTGTTTGTGTGTGTCTGAGTGTATGTGTACCCGTATACACACAAGAAAAAAGTCAGAAAAGGCTCCACTTTCACTTTCAAAACATCCTGAAGAGGGAAATAGATACACTGGGTCTTTAGTGATACCCTCAGGGTGTGAAAAAAGGATAGAAGTTAGCCAAAGTGCATCACTCCCCTATCAACAACTTGACTTGATGGGAGAAGGATCCTCTTTCACTTACAAACCACTTCCACCACAGCTTTTAACACTTTAAATACACACAGTGACACGTTGGCTCTGCATTTACACCATGGCCAACAGCACTGCAATTGTCAGTTGCCTGTTGCCTCAAAGTAAACACAGCTTAATCCCTAAATGCTTGTCTTTTGTTTATTACATCTCCTAACCTTTACTCTTTTAGGCTGCTTCTCTTCAGGTATAGCCAGACAAAATGCATCGAGGCTGGCAGGCACCACTGACAACTCCCACAGTGAGCCACTTATAAGCAGATCAATCATTCAAGATTAAACAGTAATCAGTAATTTATCACTATTTCAATGACACTTTGTTTGGAATGTGTCTTGGTGTGTGTTCAGGGCAGACCAAACAATACAAGACAACACAAACATCAACAAATCCATATATAGCTAGGTAAATAAAACATCATCATAAACATAAAAAATACTCTAAGTAATCATGATGCTCGTTACAATTTGTGTTCACAGATGACACAGATAGGTGCAGGAGCTGCACATTAGCATAAGCTGCAGCTGCAGATGGTGAGTGAGTTTCACACCAGGATTTCAGTTCCTTTCATGTCATGGCCATCCTTCCCCACCTGTGATCCCTTTGTACCACTCGCAAGTGGTTTGCCACTTCTAAGAGAAGTCAAGTTGATGTCATACTCTTAAGGGATAGGTGATGAATTGGACTGTCCAGCTGTCATCCTAATATCTTCTCCTCTTGTGTGTTGGCTTTGTGACACAGCTATTAGGTGACACAATCTGTTGTGTTTTGCATGCACTATATGCATGTATGCATGGAATCTTAACCAACATTTCTCTGCTTGTCTAAACTTTACTGTCCTAACTTTATGGGTCTTATTGTGATGTTAGCTGCATTCTTGCTTTCTTTTCTGACTGAGTTTGCATTTATGTGAAGCTATAATATTAATATTTTGGTCCTGGTTAGTTTGGCAACACTTGTGGTTAACATGATAGCAGAAAACATGCTTTCATAGTACCTCAAACACTCCTTAAGCAACAGCCGAACAGTTGCATTTTAATAAAGAAGTTGGTCGATAATAATTTCAACCACGATTTGATTTCATGTTGCTCTGAGTACTTTTCCAACAGACAAGACATAGTGAAAGGAGTTGGGTATTTCTGAAAAATGTAAACTAGCGTAAAAACAGGGTTTGATTTCAGATAAATCTTAAGGGTTATAACTTTAATGAAACCATGTTGACAAATGCACAAGCAGATATTCTCCACAATCTGGAAGGAGTCTGAATTTTGGATGGACGACACTGGTACAGTTAATAGATGTTAGTGAATATTTGTTCCTCTTTGGTGTCAGATGCTGAGTGGAAACAGAGCTGTTACGCCTTGTTAGAGCTGACGTGTCTGTTCCAACAGTCACCATCATAAAATACAACAGAGCTTTGTTTCTTCAACAGTAGATCCACTTAAGAGGAATGAAAGTCAGCATACTGTGTTCTTCTCAGCTCTCTAACAGATTGGTTTTTGTCACAAACAACTAAGTAACAAGCAAGGCAAGTAACTTCAGAATACAGATTAAAATATATCATATCATACAGGCAACTTTCTGTACTGCCTTTTGCAACAGAGCAAATATGTATTTTTGAATTGTGCCTTAGAGCAATGATAGAGCACTTGATTCATCACCAAGGATTGTTTTTGAACATGCCTTCATTCAGGAAGGCATGCTCTACTGCAAGATTTACTGATTAACATTCAACAGCATAACAAGTATAACTTGAAAAGAAAGCAGGAGCAGGGTTGACAAAGTAATCCCTTATGTACAGCATGGATGGATAAGTAAGAAGCTAAGTTATGAAGATGGTACAATTAGCACCTGCTTTCTTTCCAAGTTTTTATTTATCCATATCTAATATCAGAACAAGTTAAAACAAGCTGAAGCGTTGGCTAATAATTTCACTTTTATTAATGCCTCTGACATAACACATTGTCATTTGACATATTTAAAAATATCAGTTATAACCACTTTAACTTCCTTTTTCTTGCACATTATTTGGTTTCTTGATGAGGTATCATCACCAAACCATTGACAGGAATTTTTAAGCCAAGAGAGATTTCACTGTCACATACAGTACACAGTGTGCAATTGTGTCATGTACTGTATGTTCACAAAGTCCCAGAGTTCAGTGGTCTGATGACTGGTGGGTAGGAGCTGTCTCCGAGCCCGCAGGATCTGGCTCTGATGCTTGTATAACACTTGCCTGATGGTAGCGGTGAAAAGAGCTGGGGTGGTTGGGGTCCTTGGTGATTTCCCTTATGATTTTCTAAATTTAAAGACCTGGTGATATACTGAGCAGCTTCTCTGCAGGACTTTAATAGCGGTACATTGCAAACTTCAGAATCATCCTTATATGCCGAACAAGGGACTTGACTCTGGTTTTGTGGCTCTCGATGTTCAGAAATAATGACAGTGTTGGAGTTGTGTGTTGTCGGTGAAACAGGCATACAGGACCAGATTTAGCAGACACACCTGGGAGACCCTGGTGCTGAGTATGACAATGTAGGGAATTATGTTACTGAGCCACGCCTTCGTCCAGGATCCAACTTCACTGCTTGGTTCAAGGTCCCTGAGTTTGATGACCCACTGAGATGGCACAGTGATGTTAAATGCTGATCTGTAGACCACAAACAGCATTCTCACATATGTGCCCCTCTACTCCAGGTGTGTGAGGACAGTGTGGAGGGCGAGTGAGATGGCATCATCCGTGGAACAGGAACAATGGTGGTCTTCTTAAAATATGTGGGCTGACAGACTGGGACAGGGAGAGGTTAAAGATATCTGTGAGGACATCTGCCAGCTCATTTGCACACACTTTATGGATTCGACAAGGAATGCTGTCTGGGCCATTAGCCACATGATCGTGCCCTTACATGCGAGTCCTTGTGCACATTGTAGTAGAGCATGAGATAAAAACAAAAACAAAAACGGGACAATCAAATCAAAACCAATGCTTCATGATGCCACTAGTTGTGAAAAACTCCACGCGGTATCTTTAAATCGTAGGTAACGATTCATGTTCTGCCCATTTAATATGTGGAGCTCAATTGAAAGTCAAAGACTTGACTTGCACATTAATCCTAGTATAGATTTATATATTTTTATGATTCATTTCATTATGAATAACATTTCCAGGCTAGCAAGCTGTTATTGTAACATAGCTAACCATTCATACCACCATTTCTCTAGCACTGATTGTTCCTGCAGCGAAGAAGAAGAAGAGCTTGTTCATTGAGTTCAAAGCTTTTTCTGATGCTCTCAATGAGTCGTCGCACCATCTGTAGTGTATATGTGTGTATTCATGTGTGTTATTCTACTGTCTTTGATGTACAGTATAGGTCTGTGCATGTCTCTCTCCCTCTCTCTCTCTCTCCCTCTCTCTCTCTCTCTCTCTCTCTCTCTCTCTCTCTCTCTCTCTCTCTCTCTCTCTCTCTCTCTCTCTTTCTTCCACTGACATCTGGACGGGCATGAAACAGCTGTGTCTGCTGCAGTCCCCCTTGGGGTTTATAGCCTATCTACACACACATGCATACATACAAATACTTCCTCATGTAACCCCTCATCCCTTATCTTTCCACAACATCCCACCTCAACTCTTCCTCAGCTCTTCACCTCTTTCAGCTTGAGAAAAGGAGATCATTTGGGGATTTAAACATACCTCTGAAAACAGCACTTTAACATGGTATGTGTGTAGTAAAGTGGACAGTATGTGTGAGAAGGTGGAAATTTAGTTAGTATTTGAGCAGTAGCATGTGCAGAATGTAATTGCATCAGTCCTTTTATGGCTATTCATGGATACATACATGCATTGTAGGATACAAAGGAGTGAGGTCTGCACACTGTTAAGCGCCCAATAAATAATTTTATTCTCTTCTTGTGGCACCATTTCGATCTTGACAATCTCCCTCAGGCCAACATACATGCCATGTGCAGGGTCATGGTTGTGTGTGTTTAGTGCACCCCCATGACGAACATTCCTCAGCCTCTGAACTTCCATTCTTCTCCTCCTCCTTTCATTCCTCCCTTCTCTCCTCCTCTTCTCTGCTCTCCTCCTCCTCCTCCTCCTCCTCCCGTTCTCCTCGGGGCAGCCATTCATAATCAAGATCATTCTGGAAAGAAAAGAAGTCTGTTGGGGGTGAAAAAAAACTCGATTCTTTCATCTTTTGCCCTTTTTTCTGACTGCTTTTTGGATTAAAATGTGCTTCAGTCATTTGCTGCAGAAGGATTTATGGGATGAAATTGGCCTGATGTCTTAATAGATTCAGAGTGATATGGATAGCGTTCGCACATCATGGTTTGCAGTCTCTGAAAAATTAAAGGAGGAATAATATTGCATAAAGTGGAATAGGATACCATTACAGAAAAAAACGATCTTGATGCCCAAATTACCTGCATCCATTCATACTTAACTATAACCTTTAGTCTCACATTGTTAAGATATGGTTCTTGCTACTGAATGCCTACATTACACGGTTGCTTCATATTGGACAGCTGCACACACTTACTTTAACATTTTTCCACTTTACCCAATAGATGCTCAACAGAGCTTGGATTCTGACTCCACAAGCCACTGAAAAATAAGCTATAAAACAGCAATAAAAACTGCTGTGATTCTCCTGGAAACATTTAGAGACTACTCATGAATTGTGACACACCAAGTCCAGTCAGTGATTCAGATAAAGCAACCTGCACAAATACAATAAAGAAAAGCCATTCATCATACCAGACCATGAATGAATAAACTTGCAACAATGTTCAGACAGTCTGTGCAGATCAGACATTCCACAGTGGGTATTTGGGCCGTTCTTTGTGCCAGGAAAATCAATCCCCACTCCATCACTCTACCTGTTACCTGTACTGATTATATCACCTGGATGTCACTGGAGCCAAATTCTGATATTTCCATCAGCATGATGCAAATGAAATCTGTATTTGTGTGGATGTGTCTGGGGACAAATGAACCCTATATGGTTTATGACAGTTATATTTTTGAGGAAATACTTTCAATACTGAAAGAAAATGTTGGTCTTTAATACAGGAGATCACAGTTTGTTACTCCTTTCCTTCAGAGTCAGTATCTCTGTCAGTGTCTCTAAACCATGACTGTGATTGTTGCCTAACCGTAACCAAGCAGTTATTATTGTAACCATGACGAAGAAGATCTTATAATCTTAAAATGGTTGTAATTTTAACCCAAACCTAGGTTTCCCTAAGCTTTACAAAGTACTTACTCCAACCCAAACCATGCTCTTTCCCAACACATTGTTTTCCCAACCAAACCTTGACCAAAGCTGTGTAAGTTCAGAAAAGGTGTTTAAATTTGAAACGGCAAAGTAATCCTGATAATAGTGGATCCAAAAAAAAACCTATATGTCGTTCTGGAGGGCATGGACCAACAGCATATTTTGGCATTTATTTTGGATGTGATTTGCCCAGCTAGATTTTTTTTTCTGTGCAATTTGTTTGCATAAATATAAACATTCTCCTTTGAATCCTCTGATCTGCAAGCTACAAGTTTTCCGACTGTATCTGAGAATGAGTCTTACATTGACTGAAAGTTGTATGCTTTTATCTTCATTCTTAATAAACTCTTGTAACAGAACAAAAAGCCCAACTTGACAGCTAGCTGTTACACTGACTTAGATCATACCTTTTTAATGTGTAAAAGGTCCCTTGTTTTCCCCATTTTACAGCAATTTTTAACTGACTAAGTACTGTTACAAGGGCTTGTCTGCTGCTGGATTTATACCACACACATTGGTAATGTGATGTATGACATGCTGGAATGTATATTTTATGTGAAGGTCAGGGGTTTACAAGCAAATTGCATGCTTTTGTGTGTGTCATTTTGTATAACAGCTAAGTTTTGTGTGGACATAGAATACGAAGTGAGAGAGAGAGACAGCGAGGGGCGAGACTGAGAGAGTACAAGACTAATTGGAAACTGTTCTTGCGAGCTTGTCTGTGTGTGTGTGTGTGTATGTGTGTGTGGTTACCGCCTGATGGACTGCAGCTCCCGTTATAGCCGCAGAGCAGTGATTAGACTTGTCTGAGAGCTGATTAATATTCTCCAGAGACGCCGGGCGAGGTGAGGGAAACGATTATGGGATGGACAGATAATGGAAAGATAATGCCCCCATGGATCACACTGTCAGAACAGAGAGAGAGATAGAGAGAGAGAGAAAGAGAGAGACAGGGACTGAAGGAGGGAGGGGGAGAGAGGGATGAGGGAGAGAGGGATGCAGGTACAGACAGTAGACCAATTAGAAAAACTTTTAAAAAGAGTTTTTAAGCACATGGTACAGGGCGAAGGTAGACTATAGGGATGAAAAAAGAAGCAAGGAAAGAAAGGATGGGGAGAGAAGAAGGGAGAGAAAGTAATGGAAGAAAGAGGGAAGTAAGGGACATTATGTAGTACAGTACATTACGTAGTAGTAGTTTTATGTGCTTTAGCCCTGTGCAGTGTTACATGATGTGGCCTAAGCCTCTTAGTTTCAGTGAAGGAAAATCCTAATGATACAGCATGCAATCATATTTTAGTCAATTGCATGCTTCCAACTTTCTGATCCTTTCCTGTTTCAACATGAAAATTCCCCTGCACACAAAACAGGTCCATAAAAAAACTATTTTCCATGTTTAGTGTGGAGGAACTTGACTGGCCTGCACAGAGCCCTGACCTCAACCCCATCGACACCCTTTGGCATAAACTCTGTGATCCAGACCTTACTGTCTAACATCACTGATGCCTTTGTGGGAGTCAAATCCTTGCAGGCATGTTCCAAAATCTTGTGCAAAGGGTTCAAGATGAGAGGAGCTATTATAGCAGCAGTTTAATGCACATGGGTTGGTCACATATGGGTGTATTGTTTGGGTGTCCACATACTTTTGGACATGTTGTGTAGTAAGGGATGCACATGGAAGGAAAGAGGAAGCGGGGGAGTGATATAAGAATGGACAGAGAGATGCAGGAAGGTGTGAGTGGTGCTATAGATTATTAAGGAGGGGTCAAAAGAAGAAGGAGGGCAGGTGAGTGGGAGGACAGGATAGGAGAGAGAAGGGAGAGAAGAGGTCAAGAGGAGAGAAGAGTGGGAGTTAGATCATGAGAGACAGAAGGAAATTAAGAGAGGAAATAAATAGGAGAGAGGGGGGTGAGGAGAAAGAGAGAAGAAGGATGAATAGAGAGAGAGAATGGGGCAGCAGGGGGTAAATCCAGCCAGTGTTTGGTCTGGCAGACTCTATGGCAACAAAATAACGTCACCAACAAGCCTGGCTGGCAAG
Organism: Scomber scombrus; assembly: GCF_963691925.1. Taxonomy (NCBI): domain Eukaryota; kingdom Metazoa; phylum Chordata; class Actinopteri; order Scombriformes; family Scombridae; genus Scomber; species Scomber scombrus. Next base: position 29,694,746 of record NC_084971.1, read on the forward strand.
CAGGGAGGCTGAGAGAGGAGGACAGACGGAAGGATGGAGGAAAAGACAGGAGACAAGATAGAGTGAGGTGATGCAAGGCCACACAGAAGAGGTTTGATTAAAGGAGGAGGAGGAGGAGGAGGAAGAGGAGGAGGAGATAGGAACACTTAGCACTGAGAGAAAAATGAGTTGGTAAAGAGGACTATTAGAGGAAGAGAGTTGAAGTTTTAGAGAGATTAAGTGAGCACATTCACTGTTCAGACCTGATATTAAAATCTGTCTTGGATGATCTGATTACAGCCAGCCAGTTAAAAATACAGGTAAAGACACCCAAGACTCACTTAGAATCCAGTCACTCAAAAACACATGTGGAAGTGTTCAGAAATGCTTGTGACCACATTTGCAGTGTGAAAGAGTGTGTGAACATGTG